>NC_079154.1:140788093-141055593 GCF_947563725.1 Argiope bruennichi | reverse complement strand
CTATTTATTCCTTGATATAGTACTAAAATTTCTGAATGTATCGTGCAAAATATTTGTTCTGTTTCATTGACAGGAGATTTATTCAAGTTTAAAGGTACCCCCTGCATTACCCGAAATGACACTTTGACATAGCACTAATATTTCGGAACTCATAATGAAAATATTTTTTTCTGCATATTTAATTGATAGAAGTGAGGAGTTTTATTCAAATTTAAAGAAACCATGAGAAGGGGGAGGGAATCTATATTTTGAAGGAATATGAATCATTTTACAAACAAAACTGAATTTTGACCAACATTTTTTACTTAATATTAACGAATATTGATTCGAAAAAACAATAACTAAACTGTTTAATTGTACTTTTCCACTTGCAGTAGGAACCATTTTAGAATTCGCTCACGATACTCTTGAATGGCTGGCGAGTCCATTTTTCAAAGATTTCTTCTAGTTGTGGCATGCGGCGGCGAGATACCTTGTCAAGAAACACGTTCAAGCTGCTTCACCCACTCCTTTGGGTGTGGTTTCACTTTTCGGGACAAGGAGGGGTGTAGCCCCGCTTGGGAGTGTCCCACCTGCCCAATCAACGTCGTCCCGCGGTCATCCTAATGAAGACCTCTGTCGTTGAACACCGGGCTGCCTCCGTGGGTTTATTGATTCTCTTCATTTTAATTCGGTGGTCATTTTCTACATTTTTATTTTTTACTTGCTGCTGCTTTTCTTAAGGAAACTCCTGGATGGAATGGGGCTTAATGCGGGGGTGGGTTACTGGGTGCACCCGTCAGGACACGTAATAGTTTCATAATCTTCGGATGAGGAGGTTGCAATATTTCAAATTCTTCTGTTGAAGAATGGAATAAATTGATTTCATGTGTTTATACATAGAAATATTAGGAGTGTGTATAACTCAAATCTGGAGTTTGTTTGAATGGCAAATACTTTATGTTTGTGCAATGATGTAAATATAGAGCGGCAGGATTGGCAAAAGGCCAGAGACTCACTATGTTTCGGGGCCCTGATTGGATGTATTAAAATTCTGAAGACCCACTCTTATCATTTGCCAGGAGAGGGCTCATATTGTCTAGTTAGGCCACTGTCGTTTTTCAAATCTTTATTCATAGCAATTAATTATGGAATGGAATAAATACATTTTTAGCTTGAAAGTGCCAATGCATAACATCTGAATAGAATTATCTGAAAAAGTATATGATGTCAGCAGTACAATAGTTGTTTGATAAAATATGTATTTGCTCAAGTAATATGTTGGAAGAACATTAAAAAAAATATGTTATAGTTGATGCAAAACTCTTCTGAAAATTTAAAGCACTTATAATAATTTTTGTTCCGTTAAGGTTGAAATTTCGAATAAAATCTTTTATAAAATTCTTAAATGTTTGTATAATATGCAAAACAGACAAATAACAACAGCAGCAAAAACATTTCATAAATTCATACAAATTTTTAAATTGTCATCTTTTCTTTCAGAAAACTCAACTGAAATTTTATAACCTTTTCGTACGAATAGATTAATTTTTAGCTCTCAAATTATATTTACTTTGAATTTTGGCATAAAATATCGAGTTACCAACTGCAAAAAAAAAAAAAAAAAAAAAAAAGCAAGCATTCAAAATAAATGTTTTATACCATGTTATTTTTTAAAACAGGCGTATGGTGTCATAATTATTGCATATTATTTTTTTCTATAATACTTAATTCATCAATAGAGTAATCTGAACAAGCTTTCTATTTAAGAGCAATATACGCTTGCCAACTACAACAGATGGTGTAAAGCATGAGGACTTTAGCAATCGTTTATAATAGATGTTTCTCGGTATAGGAAACCCTGCGTAGTCCTAAGCCCCCCCCCCCTCACTCTCCCTATTTATTAAACATTACATGCCGTTGCACACTAAAGGCATCGAAAGCCGACTTAAGCAGAACAAGACAAGAACATGTCCTAGTCAATAAATCCATTTGCTGCAAGAACTTCCGCAAGCCGCCTAAAATCCAATTCCTGTTGTGAACAACACAACGTAATCCACGTTGACACGTCATTTCATTCAACAACGATCGATCATAACGTTAAGATTTCCGCGGAACTTTGGGCTGAAAATGGCGGAACAGACCACTGAATGGAATTATGTATAAGGGAAGCGTTTCGCCTATCTTGAAGTAAAAAGAACGAGGACCATAAAAATCTTCTATGAATTGAGTCGAACACTACCAATCTCCCATCCCTTGCAGGCGAATCAAGGTGGGGGTAATAGGCGGTAGGGAAAGGAATAAATTGTGGTTCCCCTTTGAACAGACAGGTCATGCGAATCCCAAATAGTCATGTTCCACATCTGATTCATAAACCACCTTTTGTGTGAGATCCTTTGGGGGCTTCTTTCAGAATAAGGAACGAATCCCCCGTAGAATGCAGTGTGGATGAGGGAACAAACTAACACTTTTCACGCGTTTTGTTCGGCTTTTTGTCGTTTGGCCGTGCAGGGGAGGGGGGGGGGGTGATGCGATAAAAGAAACAGCATGAAAAGAAGAAAAAATGGATGATAAAGTAGAATGGAAAATAATAGGACGTAAAAAGAGCAGGTAACTTGACAGACCTCAGATTGCGAGACATGGGTCTCCTTTGAAGGGCTTCTTATAAGCTTTCAGATTGAGATTGGAGCCAAATTGATCGCCAAAATGGTGACTGCATTTGAAATTTGCTGCAAGTGTGGAGAGAAACTGGCATAAATTTTCAGAGTTTACTTTGTTTAAAAATAATTTTTCCTATAGTTCTTTAATTAGCTGCCGTTTTTTATATGCACCCTTCATATTGCAGATTGATGCATTTTTATTAATAAGAAACATTTATAAAAAAAAACCTAAAAGAAAATTTTCCATCACTTAAATCAACAGAATAATATATCTAAAAATTCCATAACATTTTTAAAATTTTTATTTTCATTAAGTTTCCACAGTATAAAATAACATAAAATGTTGGCTTAGATTACTTTTTAAGCAAACAGACATAGCTTAGGTATAATTTCGACATCTGAAGTAATTGAACCAACTTACTTCAGAATTCAACTGTCGATGCTTATTTCTGCGTGCACTTGTATCACATCTTACAACGCACGGAATAATTACGGCGAGTTGGGTGCACAAATCATGCGTAATAATGCTAAATTAGGATTGGCGAGAAATTTCTTGCTCGAACAAAATACATGATAGTAAAAAAATTCGTAGACACTTAAATGACCATTTTTGTCGAAAATATCTTTTTATATGAGTAATGAACGAAGAACTTTTCTTGAAGATAAAAATTCATGATTAAGAAGGTAAAAGAATGATTTGCAGAATAAAGAAGAGGTTTCTGTTTTCATTCTTCAAAATTGTCAATGGATATTTGCACCTACTAATATTCAAAATACTATTGTATTAAAATATTACAAAAAAATATTTATGGGCTGCAAATTTCTCATCCTTTGTATATTAGAGAGATTAAAATTAACCTGTTTAAGAACTTCGTAATATAATACCAAATCTTATAATTTATGCAATACTAAACAGAGTTATTAAATAAACGAACTCCATAAAATCAAACACAGAATTATTATGCTAAACCATTAAAAGTCTTTTTTAATGGTAAAGTTTTGTGGCTCAAATATTACATTATTTTAGAGAAGTTTAAAGATCGCAGCATTAGCTCATGTCTTCTTGGTCATTTGGTACAGCTCAATATTGTAAAAGTCGCCTCTGACAAGCCTTAAAGTAATATCAAGACAATACAACTTCATTAAACTAGATTCAACCAACTCGATTGTTTTACATCTTATTTTCACATATATTTAATCATCTAAAGCATTTTGAAAATAAAATATGAAATTTTTCCTTATTCGGAAAGAGGAAAAAATATATATCTAGAACATTTATAATGTGTTTTCTTCATTTAAGTGACAAAGTTACAAGAAATAACTAAGCACATGAAATTCAAAATTAATTAGCAACATTAATGTTTCTTGCAGCGCTAAGAATTGCATGATAGGAAATTAGGAAATTTAAATGTAAAATCAGACAAAATGAATGCCTATTCACGTCGATGAAGAATGGACTGACCAAAACGAATCATTTGGTCGCATACTTAAACTTTGCAGCATTTCGATTTTTTTAAAACAATCAATTTTCGTCTCTTCGTTCGCTATAAAGAAACTTCAGTAAACGAAATCAATTCCAATATTTCAACAAAATGATCTAAAAATTCGTCAATAAATAAGAAATTTTTTTAAAGTGGTAAATAAAAGATTACTAGTTTTGATGGATTTAGTTACAGATAATTCATGTATTATAACCAAAAAATATAAATTTAGTCAGATATTTTTAATTGAATATTCAATATTCATGCAAGTTCGAAAAGGATATGCTTGGCTACGGGAATCATTTATAATATAGAATTTTGTCAAGTTCTTCAATATTTTCTATGGACTGAAAAAATATTAGAAGCAAGTTTACTATGATACTTTATTAAAATTTATCAAATGCATTAAATGCAATTTATTTTAGAATAAAATTAATAAAATATTAATTTGTAGAGCTTTTCGCAAAGTATAACTAAATTTTTATTTTTTGAAAACTAAATGTCTTTAAACTGCGCATCTTTTCAAGAATTCTTCAGTAAGTATTGGGATATACAAAGAATTTTTCAAAAAGTACCCGCCCATAATATTTTACGTGGAAACAAATGAAGCTAAGAAAGTGAGTCTAAAGATTCTAAGATGGTGAGTTTGTCATTTTTTAACAGTTAATTATATATGAATTGTAAGTAAATGTCGTCAAATTTTTCAATTAAAAAAAAGGCTGAGCAAAATCAGTTCGTTAAATTTTTGTACAGATTGAATATTTTAGATAAAAAGGATTCAGGTGTCTGTCTCGGACCTAGTAGCCGAGTAACTGTCAACAGAATGGAGTCGTCCAACATCTGGAAGGGAAAAAAGCAGGATAGCTTCACTGAAATGTTAAAATCATTCTGACATCACTAGTATGACTCAAAATGAGTACTCATTGACAAAATATACCATCAAGAGGCACTGTGGACGTACAGAACCGAGCCGTCAGTACGTAATAAGCACAGAGTCAAAAAGACGTTCATTTTTTATATTATTTTCATGTCAATAAAACTTTTTTTAAGGAATTTTTTATTTCTCCCTTGTATCACCCCAGTATTTAGGTGCTCTTAGACATTTACACGATGGCGTCGATTATTTTTCATGCTGATCTGGAGACGCCAAGGACTTTTTGGCAGAAAGAATTGGTAGTTCCATCGTGAAAACACACTAGCTACTTCTTACATATGATACGAAGTTTCTTGGAATAGCACAATGTACTAGGGCTTTATATTACCTTGAATTGGTTCAGTGCGAATACTGTCGTTTCTAAAGCCGAAAGCACCCTGAGGGGAATCAAATTTGAGGCCAAAGAAGATATTACACAGAATGCAACGAACCATTTGTGCGCCATCCCCAAAACCATAGAACTATTGGGTGAAAGAAATGTGAAGGAAATTGGCGTAAAATTGTTATATTTCAGTTCGAATGCTTTTTTTAACGAATAAAGCTTGCATATTTTTTGAAGAAACTCATATAATTGTTTGGAAAATAGTAAAGTTTTAAAAATATTATCTAGTATGGTTAATCTTCACTGTTTTGTTATAATAAATTTAATTTTGTTTTATTTAAATCCATTTCGAAGCAAGACAAGGATTTTTTTGGGTTCGACTCGTAATTTTCATCTGTGGATTGATGCACTTCCAATGACACATTTCCCTCCACTTCTCGCGTTAGACAGTTTTTAAAGGTTTTTAATGACTTCATATTCTTTTAACTAATTCTCTTACAGAATATATAAACATCATGATTATTTGCATTTTCTTCCTAGATGTGAAAGACGTGTACCGAAATTTCTCTTTTTTTTTTTTTTTTTTTTTTTTTTTTGTATATTTATTAAGACAATTGCAGTCTCCTCCTTCTGAGTCCCTTTTTTCCCCCTCTTTACAAAAGTGAATGCATGCAAATGCCATAACACAATTTTAATGTTCCGGTTTATCTAAAAGATTTAGAAGCAAATGGGAAGGGAAAAAAAAAAAAAAAAACGAAAGAAGACAGACTTTGTACCAGATTAACAGACTTCGTACCCAGATTGCATAATTATATTATTTTCTGAATCAATAAGAGCTAACTTGCTGAATTTCTTTTGGGCATTCTACATTGGTAACTTCATCGTCTTGAAGGATGACCGAAATTTCGCCAAGGTGAGCAACTGAACCGGGGTTCAGTCATGTAGAAACTGTTGACATGAGCATCTCACAAGAGACCCTTCTATTGTGCAAGATTCTCAGGACAGATGGCTCGTGTACGACAAGCCCTTCTACGCGAACCGATGCGCATCAACAAAAAAGAGCATCAAGCGAGACCTTACCTAAAAGCTGCCCTGCCGGTAAAAAGAACACAGGAAAGGAGAAGGGGGAAAAAAGACGTAATAAATAAAAGGCGCTTTTTCTTCCACCAAAGGAAACCTCAGAGACGAGAAAAACCCTTTGTGAACAAGTTGCACTGTTAGCTTCCTGTCCTAACAGGCAGAGTAGCATCTCGGATTTCGTTCCTTTTTTCTTTTTATTTTTTTATTTACTTTTCCTGCTATTTTGCTCCTCTTGTGGCAGGTAAAAAGATGTTTGTCATTTCGTTGCAACATCTGTCTCCCCAAGACTGGGGTTTCGGCACCTGATGCCTTATCGAGTCGGATATCTCGTCTCGTAGTTTGAAACAGATGGTATCTGCAGCGACTGTGCCATGGATACCTGATGAAGTCAACTGATTGCAGATCTCGACCACTGATAGCGCAACGAGTCAGCATCATCAGTGTAATTCCAGAAGTGCGTTGAGTTTTAAGAAGGAAATCATTGATATAAAGGGGCACCGGATGGGTACAAGCTCATGTGAATGCCATTTTGCCCAATCGCTTGGGACATAAATCTTTATTAGTTGAAGAATTGCATTCACCTACATGCCACTTCAAAAGACAGCTTAGTAAGAATTCTAAATGGCTATGCATTTTATAAGGATTCAACTAAATGAAGCTATTCTAACAACGAATTAGATGATTAATGGTGTATCATGATAATATTTAAGTAACTTGATAAATGTTATTATTCGAAAGCCATAAGATCGGATAAGAAACCAGGGGAAAAAATTCCGAAATTTCTGAACAAAATTTCTTTTATTATTGATTCTTAATTTTCCATACTACTACTTAATGATGGATTTAAAATGTAAATCAAAGTAATTGAACTAAAGCTCCTCTCTTGCTCTTAGATTTACATTTTTAATCACTTCGTTAAAAGTAATGATTTATATTATATATAACACTAAAATTAAAAAGCAATCTGAGCTAAGATACTTATCCTGATTTAAAGTTTTTAATTAGAATGATTAAAAATGTAAGCAGGCGTATTTGTTTTATTTAATCCGCAATGTATTAACTGTTAATTATTTACTGTTTGTGGAGAAATAAATGATTAATTGTTACTGTAATTATTATCTTAAGGAGTATAATATTTCTTTTTAGTCTTCAAATAATAATAGAGGATTCAAACACAGAATAACTGAGGTCAAAGAAAATGCTTACTTGCATTATCAAATATTATTTAAAGAAATGACAAACAATTCTAAGAACTGTGAATAGTGTCTTACGGCTGATAAAAATACATTTTGATTTGTTTAAGCCAGTCTGTTTCAGCCAGTTTTTTTTTAATGTTTTATTTTTTCTTTCTTATCTAAGAAATTATTATGTATGTCTAGACAAACTATTCTGTTCACCTTTGTTTATTTGTCATGGACATATTGGCACCATTTTCATTTTTTCCTATTCGATGCATATAAAGAGAAAATATTGTCATCTCAATATATATAATCTCGAAATGTTGAGATAACTTCACGTCTCTCAAACCGAAATAAAGCAAAATATTTATATCTCTTGCTTTTATTTTCTCTTATACGAAACATAAAAAAAGTATTATAAACATCAAAAAATTTGAAAACGAGATTTTTTCCACGTTTTAAAGTTTGCTAAATTCGAAAAAACACATTTTTGAAAAATGCCTGTCTGTCCGTCTGTGACAAATATGATTCAAAAACACTTTGAACTAGATGGAGGAAATTTGGTATGTAGCCTTTACATCAAATTTGTAGTTTCTATCCAATTTTGAGCAAAATCTATTCAGAGGAAGTCTATCTGCCCGTGTATTTGGAAGTAAATCAATGCGATAACTACAAAACGATGAGACCAGATGGATAAAATTCGGACGCCCATCAGTTTTCGAGCCAAATCTCCACGGAATTGAACGATGGTGGATGTATGCTTTGAGAAGAATGTAGACGCGAAAACTGAAAAACACAATGACTTAAATGCATCAAATTTGGTATGCGATTTCTTGACTACAATTGGAGTTTTATGTCAAATTTTGATTTCAATCCATTAGGGAAAAACACGTCAAAAACACAAATTCGCCTTTATTAGAAAGAATGCGAGGACGTTTTGGGAAGATTCCTCCTGCTGGTTTTTATCTGTGAATACAATCATTCAAAAAAGGAAGAAGCTGCCAAATTGAAATGTATCGATTAATGCTTTCATCATTTCGGGACGAAACTCATCTTCAAGAAATCTACCTGTAGGATCTTTCCGGCAAAAGCGAATACCTCAATTTAAATGAATAAAATTTATCGCTTGATTTTAGCACAAGAATTGTACATATGTATCTATTTTTGGATAAAATCCGTTAACAAGTTGACTATCTATCGGTACGCATTTTCTTGTGTAAGTAAACGCAGCTATTTAAATAAAGCCTATGCCAACTAACTGCCATTAGTAAGTAATTGCCATAAATTAAAAACCTTTCTACATTCAACTTTTTCAGCAATTTTGGATTTTCAATACAAATTAGGATTTACAACAGAATTTGATGCATAGTTACAGTATGATAAATAAAATTTCTATGCACCGAACAAAACTTTTCTGGTTAAAAAAAATCCATTCATTTTTTTCAAAAGAAAGGATATCATTAAAATAATTTTTAAAAAATACTGTTCTGCTGATTTTTACTCCAACAGAGTTGTAAGAAACATCGGAAACGATAGATGAGAAGATGCCGATGAGTCGGACAGACAGAGCCTCTCGTCTTCCATCTACTGACCCCTTTAATGAATAATATGTATTCGATTATGCTTACGGTTTCTTAAAAGCACATAAATGGAAAATTTTTGGAGTAGAAGAAAAATTAAGTTAGAAAAAAAATGAAGAAAGAAGAGTAAAAAATAAAGATGTGTCCAAAAAAATATATAAAAATTCGATAAGTGATATTGGAGATAGAAAATTATTTTATTTCTATCTCCAATAAAAATTAAAAATTGATAAGATCAAATGAAGCAGCATTGAAATGGGCTGCCCAATAAAAATGAAATGACTTGAATTTGATGTAGATCTCGGAATTTTCTCATTTCAAAGTCAGTTTTGGATTGCGATCCGTTTAAAATGGTGCATGATATTTAAGGAAATGGATATCCGGTGTAATTAGTAATAATTTGTTGATGTGTTTATTGAAATTTCTGCAAATCGTTTTTTCCCCCAAGCAATATAAAGGTTTGATTTTAAACAGAGCCCCAAGAGTTTGAGTTTATGCCTCTTTATCTGCACCATCCAAGTGAGATTTTTTTTTTTTTTTTTTTTTTTTTTTTTTTAAAATCGCTTATAAGTTGCACCTTTTATAAAGGAGTTCAGCTATTTTTAAAACGAAACGACTTGCTGTAATGTAATTCAACGTCTTAATAATAAAAGATAACCTATTAGCTCTAGAAAATCGCGGATTGCTGCAGAAAATAGATTCATTTCAACAAATAGAAATCATAACACAAAAAAATGGAGGATTAATATGTTGCATAATATATTGTGACTATTGAATCTTTTTCACGAAAATGATCATTCCGAGAGGTATCCACAAAGACCAGGGCATTATTTGAGCCTTTACAAATTTATTTAAATTGCTTTGGCGTTTAAATGAGTGCAAAAATACGTGCATAATTCTTATTCTTGTAAAATATATCGACACATATTATGACATTGTAATAAATACCCTGTAGAATTGGATAAATGTGGTAAATCTAATTTAGGATATACCTAAGTTTTCAAACTCATTAATTATAAATTTTGTTTTATAACATATTTAATGTTGTTTTATGAATATATGCCATTATGTCATGCGTGTTAGTAATATTTCATGAATATATAATAAAAGTTTATTTTCAAGAAATAAGAAGAGAAAAAATAACATTATTTCAGTGTATTTAATTTTACTCCATTTTATGTAAGTGTAAGTAGAATTTTACGTGAAAAAAATCATTTCATTATGTTTTAATGCTATTTTATTAATATATATATATATATCCAAAAATGATACATAATTTGTCAATCTTAAAATTTATCAATTCTCAAGAATTGATTGCATT
Organism: Argiope bruennichi; assembly: GCF_947563725.1. Taxonomy (NCBI): domain Eukaryota; kingdom Metazoa; phylum Arthropoda; class Arachnida; order Araneae; family Araneidae; genus Argiope; species Argiope bruennichi. Next base: position 141,045,058 of record NC_079154.1, on the reverse strand, counting down.
TCTTTTATGTGAGCAGAATTATTGATTTGTAATCAAGAACTCTACATTTCAATAAATAAGAATACAATGATTTGCAGGCAACTCCAAGCATATGTGTATGCTCGTATATTCGATCGAACAGAAATCGGATCCTTCTATCCTCAACCGTACTTGAAGATTCCCTTTTTTCCTTCTCCCCATCAAACGATTCTTGTTTCTCCATCCCTTTTAAAAAGAATGGCCCAGAAGTAGGAGATAAGAGTAACTGCAATTTAAGAAAAATCCTCCTAAGAAGGAACCGGAAAATCGTCCAATTGTTGACCTGCAAGCGATCTTCTTTTGTGCTTTTCTTCCCCTTCCCGGAGAGGATGGTCGGAGAGCTCCTAAACCTTTAATCCGATGGACCAAATGAGACTGGTATTGATCCCAAGGCAAAAGGAGAGCTCAGGGAAACTTTTCGTTGCACGTATGCCTGTGCTCTTTTGATTTTGCCACCCTGGAATGGGTCCCTTATCGTTTAGATGGCAGTCGGACACATAATAAAAGGGAAAAGGGGATGGGTCGAGACGAGCGTCGATTACAAAGCAGCCATGTTGGCAGGCGAGTTCTTTGATCAGTTAGTTTTTGCCTCGTGTATTGGCGAGAAGGGACCGACTATCGAGACAAATAATACTGTGTTTGATTTGGTGGAATTAAAAAAAAAATTATAATTGCGATTGCATTCTAATGTACTTTGAATATGAGCTTGATATCATCGTTGTGATCATTTAATACAATGGATAATTGACAGTAGTATAAAAGCACACATCAGCAGTGACGGAACGCTCTCACTTGGATGGAATTTTTGGGGGGAGAGGGCAAAATGATAGAATGAAGTAGAGAGGGGGCATTTCAAATTTAAATATTAACAGTCTTTGCGATCTACTTGTTCGCTCAGATTATTGATTTTTTTAGGTCGTTAAATAATTCTTGTAGAATGTATATGTTTTTTTTTTTTTTTTAAAGATTTTATTAATTATCTGATACGACTAAAAAACAAGAAATCAAAGGAATCCGTTTGCTGAGAATTAAAATGTGCATATGTTACGAAATAAAAGCGGACGAAAAGCTCCAACTGCGATGTTAGTAATTGGCAAAAGCACGCAAACTGAATGTCTTGATGGCTGAGTTTTAATTCCACCGCGACATTTAAAAACTTTATATAAAAAAGTGTGTATCAAATTAAATTTAAAAAATATCATGAAATTTAAAGGAAAAATTGTACTGAAACGGAAATGGATGTCATTAAAAAGTCTCTCTATATATTGTAAAATATATATATATATAGAGAGAGAGAGAGAAAGAGAGAGTTCATTTAATTCATAATATTTAAATATTTTACTTAGGTACGGAAATAATAAAGTATCAATGACAATACAATGAATATTTTGCAATAGTTATTTTATTTTGATTTAAATAATATTTTATTTTGATCTACATAGTATTTTATTTTGATATAAAGATTAACATAATGCTTATTCTAGTTCAAAATATGATTAAAACGAAAAGAATAATTTTTTAAACTTTAAGCTCAAATGGCTTAGTCAAACTCAAACAAGTTGAACGGAAAATGAAGACCTGAATAAGAAATAGGGCTAATATAAAAACCGACTTTTTGAAAAACCGGTTTTTGAATTCAATATTTCCAAAAAACCGGTTTTAGCCGGTTTTCGAGTTCTTGTTAAAAAAAATAGAATAGGGAAAATTATTTTATTTAATTTATATAAAATAACAAAGAAACAAAAACGAAATCGATATCAAAGTCAAAATATATGCAAAAAAATAATTAAGAATTACATATTGCAATGTCTTGATCTAGACTGATCAAATAACGAAGCAGAATTTCCAGACAATTCTTTATTTTACAGCCCTATATATGCAAAGAACAACTTGTTCTACTCTTGGTTAAATAAACAGTTATTTACACCTGTAGTGAGAGATACAACAGTCAAAATAGAAGGTTTTTCTTGAAACTCAGTTCTTCATCTTGTCAACACGACCATTCCAGGTGTAGTTTCTCAGACTCCGAATTCGTGGGCGTAGTCCAACAGTTCCTGCAATTCGTTTCTTCTCTCCTCTCTCTAAAAAACAAACAAAAAACAAACAAACCCGCACTTTATTTCGGCGACAATCTTCACCTCTTAATTTACATTGGTCATTTGAGCTCTCCTTCGGCCAATCGGGGTTCAGCCATATGCTCTCTCAGCGGCGCCAGTGGGTCGTGGGAAGGTGGTTTCACAAAGAGAAACATCTAGCATCCAGATGTTTGGACATCCCTTTCTCTTTGAAGGTATTATCAATACCTCTGGGACGAGTAATTCCATATGTGGTCTTTCATTGTAGTCGCTAATGAACAGATGTGAGACCACCCAGGTGAAAAGATCCACCATCTGGTTATCTCGAGGAGTTTTGTAAGTAACAGCGACGACACAATGAATCAGTATAATACAATGTCTTATCAGTACTGGGAAACGGGGAATGTTATAATATACATATTATTTACACAAAATAACTAAAACTTAAGCAAAAATTTCAAATAATATTTATATTATTTTCACTAATTTTAGTTTCTCTTAAGAAAATAGGATATAAAAGAAACATAAAATATCAACTGAATGGTGGCTAAACCTTGTTCTCATTTTGGATACAATATTGCCTGAAATCGAAAATACTCTTTCACTAGCTACTGAGCTTGGTTTTATAGTTTTCATGGCATTAAATAATAAATCTGAGTTTTTTGTTCTTTTATTCGTTGCCTCAAATAATGAAAATTCAGCTTTCAGTGTCTTTGGATTTGTAAATTTTAATTCACGGTCTTCAAGAAACTTATGAACACATTTTTATGGCTTCTTTTAAAAAAGCATTGCTCTCATGAGTAGTTTCTTCGATTTGCTCTTCAGCAGAATCGGTTTCCACATAAGAATTTAGAAATATTCTAGACAATATCTTTCCAGATAACTTAATTTCGGTTTTTGAAGCTAAAGAAAGTACATTAGATTTCTTCTCTGAACTAGAAATATTTTTTGGATTTTGCAACTACAGCAAAAGAGTTGCTAATTCTACTTGTCTTCTTTCTTACATACGTTCTTGTAAAGCATATAATAATTTCAAGCTTATTTCAGTGTTTAAATTTTTTAGCTCATTTAACAGAAATTCAAATACACCTTCACTTGTTAATAAATTGCCATCTCGGCTCCCTAAGCCTTCAGCTGCTAGACGAATCAGCATCTCCCGATAAAATTCAAAATATTTGTTTGTTCTCTTTTGAAGAAAAGGAATATCCAGGCGTTCCGGAAAACCGGTTTTCAAATGTGACAAATTTACTTTAAAAAACCAGTTTTTCAAAACCGTGAAACCCTAATAAGAAAGTATGATCAAAACATAAATTGCAATTTAATGCCTGCTCGTTTAATGTTGATAACCTCTTTCCATTTTTGTTTGACAGCTCTTGATGTATTAGAGTTCCGAAAATTGGCATAGTTACATTTTTCCGATGACAATATAGTATTTATATATTACAAGAGTTTAATTATTTTTAATCGTTTAATTTTAATTCCATGTGAATGAGAAGGCGATATCATTTGGTGGTTAAATGGCGAAAAAAGTATTTTGAGATTATTAAGTAAAATTATTTTAATAGTTTCGTTAATAATTTTTGGAATTTGTGGAGGATTAGATCATAGAAAAACGAAATGGATATGAAAAAAGTGTTAGGTAATAAAAAATAATAGAAAGAAATCTGAACACAAAAAATATCATAAGAAAAAAAATTCAGCCGTTCATTAAAAATTAGAATTTATTATAAATTAGATTAGCTTTCAAATTTACTTGAGACAATTTATAACATCTCGCGATTTTGTATTGATTCATGTTTTTAATAACATTTTTTTTTTTTTCATATTTTAGTACTCTAACAAAAAAACACTTTTAAAGCATTTTTTTTTTTAATTTTATTCAACTTAAACCCTAATAATTGACTTCAAAGTGAAATCTGAATCAAACATATAAATTGAATCCTCCATGAAATGTTTTGGCAACTCATTATTGGTTTTAATAAGCTGGAAGGATAAATCAATTAAGTACCGTCTGCCTGTTAGAATTAATTAAATCATCGATTCATCAGTTGGTGGAAATTCATTGCAGAAGCATCATTTCCCAGTCTTCATCCAATACTTAGCAGTCTTTCGTGCAACTATCTTTCATAACCAAAATATTTTAGAGCAATGAATCATCCTACTGATACATTTTTGTCATTGGTATCGAATATATGCAATCCTATATGAAATAATCTTATTTCGAATATGTATGACATAATAAGCGACTTGTATGAAATAATACAATTCGGCAAGCAATGTAACAAGAAATTCAATATCAAATAAGATCTGCTGAAAGCTTCATGATTTTTAGTTCCTATAGATTTTTTTGTAATCACAACTACGAATATATATAAATACATTGTACGTTAGAATAGAAAATTATTGTATTGACAATCATTTTCAATTGAGATTCAAAACAATGATCATTGATTTTTTGCGTCCAAAAAATTTTTTAGTTTTTATGCAAAAATCATGTGTAAAATTGTTTCAGGTCGTGCATTCATCAATGCGAGTATATTCATTAATAAAAGGACAAATGCTCGTAAAATAAAAGTGAAAAGTATGTGCTTAAGAAATAGGGTGCTAGGAAATATTAATGGGAAAATATGAAACAGTATTTTAATCAGGCGCATCCATCTTTTTTTCTAGTGGATGAGTCAAAAGAAATTCCCTTTTAAAACGTCTTTTGACATTGCTAGATCAGAAATGAAATGAAGGGCAACAAAAAAGTTTTAAGCCTTAGATATGTCTTTTAAAGTAAACATTTTATTAAAATCAGCTTTAAAAAAAGCAATTTAGAAATCTATATTCAAATTCACGATGAAGATCACACAATCTGGAGAAAAATAAAGCAATTATTTTCGCAAGATAAATGTCTCCAGATATTTCAGGCACTTTCTCTCAGGCATCACTGAAGACGGTGCGTCATTTTGACGTTCTATTTGTTTGTTTATTTATTTTAATTTTGATTATTAAAGATACGTACAGAGCGGAACGAATATGTCATTCATTTTTCGGGAAAATTCAAAGTAAAGCAATTGTATTCTTCGGAGATATCCTTGCATTGGATGAATCATTACGGATGGAGTTACTTTTCCGAGTGCAAAGGATTATTTCATGTTGGTGAAGGACGCATAGTTCTCATTCAATGCAGTTATTAATATTTTTTTCTTCTATTTTTTATGGTTATCATATTGAAGCAATTTTATTTATTCATGATGTAAATGGAATAATTACCATTTGATTTTCTATTATTAAATAGGGTACAGCGAAAATCAAAAGAAGCGCAAAGAAAAAAATGAATCATTTTTTCAACCAAGTCAAAAAATGAATCATATCAACCAAGAAATATTTCTTCGAAGTGGAGCATCACAAATGGTTTCAAAACAATCGCATCTGCTGTTGATAAGCGGCGTGCATAATCATCATTCACTGTGAAAGACAAATGAAATAATTATCGTTTATCCTGCTTTTATTGGATACTAAAACCGAATCCTATTCTAAATTTTTAAAGAATAGCATCCATTACTTTATAATGATCAAACAAGCTTGACTGCCGATGCATATCGATTGAAATGCATTCAAACAAAGGTTCCATCGATTTTGGAAATGAACTTTCGTCAATCCAATGGAATCTATTTATCTTTGTTATAAAGTATTTCAGATTTTAGTATAGGGATGCACAATACTGAATTAGCAACTGCTTTGCGTCAATTGCTAAGAGGAGAAACACTTATCCGATTTTATTATAAACGATTGGCGACTCCCGATTTTTACTTGCACAAAGTGATTTTAATCTTTATCGTTTCCCTTGAGATTCGGTTTCCACTTTCACATTTCATTTATGTAGACAGATGATTCATTGTCTATTAAGTAGGCCTTCATCCTTCTTATTCTGATTTGATCGAAGACTTTTAGGAGACGAACTGCCGTTGTTAAATGGGTGAATTATTCGTTAAATGGACTGCTGGGGCGTCGCATTTTTCTTGTTCTTTATTTTCTTTCAGAAAAATTTTAAACTCAGGTCTAGATGAATTAAACACAATTTACTGTGAAGTTTCAAATTGCAGATCTTCTAGATTGAAAGAACATCGACATTTCAATCGAGACATTTTCAATGACGCTCATTATTTGATTATAAAACAAGAATAATCAAACAACAAGAATGAAAAAATATTTATTTAACGCATACATCTTATTGTTTACCAGAATTTCATTTATGTAAATGCTTAAAATTTTTCATTCCAGTTATTAAACTAGAATCTAAATGGGCTATGTATATTAACTTTTTTTCAGCATAAAAATTTAATCCATTACCTATTTTATTATGCAAATAATATCTGAATCCATCCACAATCTAATTCGTCAATACTTATCATTCTCAGCCTATATATAGAAGAAAGGAGGAATGGCAGAACAACCCAAAATTACGTGAAAGAATCTTGATATGTTACTTCATTTACTTGTTCTTTTATTTACTAAGAATTTTCCCGACCCGCTTCTCCTGCCAGAGAAGCTTTAGTCCTCTTTAAGCACTGTGCATTCTCTATTCTCTTAATGCATTTCGTCTGCACACGCAAGGTTCAAAAATAATCTCAATCTTTTTTTTTTTTTTTTTTCACATTTAATGGAGAAAAAAAAAGTGCCGCAGGCAGTGCAGTATCCAACCAAAGGCAAACTACGACTTAAATATTTCAACATCGCGGAAAGTCTTTTCGTGTATTTGAATTTGAAAATAATTAATCAATGAAAATAAAGAAAATATATTTTAATGTATTGTTGATAAATTTAATTGAATTTCTTCATCTTTTAACTGTTTTTGTTGAAAAATCGGAAAGCAGAAGGTTCCAAATGCTTACAAACCTCATATTATTTTGGATAATTCAGTTTAAGATCAAGAAGAAATGTCTCTGCGTTAGGATATATATTGGCACAGGGAACATGACTTTTTACGTGATATCTAATAAATAGTTCTACATGTTGTATTAGCCACTCAAATATAAGAAGTTTGAATGAAAGTAGGTTTTTAAAGAGTATCAATAAAGGCACGCACATTGAATGTCACAACAGTACACCTATATGTAATAATCTGAAAATACAATTTCTCTTTCTTTCTCTAATTTTCAGTACGAAAACGAAATCGCTGTAGTTAATACAGTTTTGAAAAAAAAGTCCATCTTTTAGAGCTACCAGAGTTCCTCTTTCGCCGAAACATTTTTTTTTTTTTTTTTTGAAATGCCTGTCTGTTATTGTGCATATAAATAATATAATTCAACAATCGAAGAAATGATCCGTGAAATCGTGGATTTGTACTATATTTTTGAAAAATTTCCTCAAAGAAATGTTCGCTTCTCTCCCTCTGTGTGCATCCTCAGTGTCATATGAACTCTGAGGAAAAGGCTACTTTTCTTTTATTTTGTAAGAAAATCAGGAGAGAAAATTTCATTTTAAGTAAAGTATATTAGTACGAATAAACATTAATTTTTATATCGTTATGAGTTCCAAGGAAATTTTTCAATGGACAGTAGTAATTGTCTAAATCCTTGCAAATGAAGTATTTTTTTTCTTTCTAAAAATAATTAATTTCTTAATTAAAATTTCTGTATTAAAGATAAATTTCATTCAATCAAAAATCTGAAGATAAATATGTGCAATTCAAAATTAATTGAAGATGGCTTAATTGAAATCATGAAGAAATAATCACTACCTAATGGTAGAAATTCAAGTTACAGCCGCTGTCGCTAAGGTGATTTAACGCGAAGTGACATTGTATAAAACAAACAAATAAAGTCTATGACTTAATATCGTAACGATCTTTTCTTTTTTTACTTTCTTTTATTTGTTTAGCGTATTTGTTACCATCTACGAAGTAATTTAAATGGCGAAATCGACCAATCAGTATTGAAACAGAAAATGTATAGGTATCGAAATTAAAAAATACGTCTAGACCGGTTTTGAATTAAAAGACGAAGCTTCTCAAATTTCAAGCCCTTGCAGAATAATTATATCCATTAAAACACCTGTGATTGTTTTTAGAATCTACCTGCTTAACTAGGCGTTTATTATATAAACCAGCAATACTGGTAACGCCATCTATTGGCCGATTAAAAACTCTTACGATACGACGCTTAACAATGAAAAACTTTAGTACCATAAATAATGTTTATGATGTTCATTAGTTAATGTTTATGTATGTTATATCATTAAAAATGTAGCATTAAAAGGATGATTCAAGGGGAAAAAATAAAAAAAATAAAAACTGAAAAGAATTTATTAGAATGATTCAAGGAACAAAAAACTGAAAAGAATTTATCATGCCTTAATTACAAAATTTAAAAAAAATGTATTTCTTTTATATTACAAAAGCGAAAGACCCATTCAGAAGCGCAAAAATACTAAGAATTAGTCATTAAACTGAGGTTTATCAATGCAGCATTTGGAGAATTATTTGAATCTAAATCTTGATTTTAAATCTTCAACGAATGATTATGTTTATCAATATTTCTACTGTTTTTTTCATAATCTTCTGTATTACTTATAATGAAACTAGATATTAAATGAGTTAAATAGAATTTTTAATTTGTTGACTATATCTATCTATCCTTTTTTCAGTGCATTAGAAAAATGAAAATTCAATCCATAAAAAAAATATTTGTTGTATAAGAGCTCTCTATTGCCATTATATAATAGGAAAAAAAATATGTGTTAGTATTTAAAAATGAAATATAGATATGTATTTTTTTATCATTAGTAGTCTCTTTTCTTATCTGTTAAAAATCAAGAAGGTAATCTATTTTCGAGAATTATTGTGTTTAATAAGCGGAAATTGCCTTTGTAGTTGTGGTCGGATGAAAAGAGTCAAAAGCAACTCCACCCTTATATGGATCAAAGATAGAAAAAAGCATTTCATTATGAGTCCAGAAATAAATTTATTTTCACATTTTAAACTCTTCGTCAGAAGTTCAATTTGACTTCTTTCTTCTCACAGCTAGTAACCTTTTATTATGCTGATCAGAATATTTTCCATGCGACACATTTTGTACATTATCTGTTACTCACACATACTAATTGTTTATCTCGTGAGCATGGATAATATTGTGTAACGTTGATAGACGTAAAACTGTTAATATTCAACTACAAAAAGTATTGATGAGTACTGCTTATCGTTATGAAAAAAAATAAATTTGAAAAAAAAGTTTTTATCACATTTCAGAATTAAAATGAATCAAACATGCGAATTTGCCCTTTGATTCCAACAATACAAATAAAATTGGATTTATTTAAAGGGTTTTGTTTTTGATCCTATTCCTACGAATGATTTAGAGTTCGATCTCTTGAATGTTTTCATCCTAAATTTGACAGATATCTATAATAATAGCGAAGAAACCACACTCCATCTATTCATATATCACATTCACTGTGATCAGGGTCATCCTATCCAGTGGTCCATTTGGGCTGTAGTTTACAGCCGGCAATGATCCAAGAGTCATTCATTTCTAAAAATTCATTATACCGCTTTTATATTCATTTTGAGTTGAAAACATGTACACCCATTTTAAAAATATCCACACAGAGACAAACAATGAGAAAAGCTTTTATAATGGATGTCATGTAGAGAGCTGAGTACATGACATGAGAGCTGAGTATTCTAACTTGTATGGAAATTCATATTTTGTATCGGTTCACTTACTAATTATAAAAATGGAAAATAAAATAAGAAATATTTATATATATTTTATTGTATAAACGTAAATTTTAAATATATTATTGTATTTTCATATAATACAAACATCTACACATTTTTATATCATATAAACAATACTCATGTGGACGCAAAATCAGGCAGTATTTGTTAATCGTCTATTGGCAATAACTCCCCATTTCTGCTTATTTACATGCAGAGATAAACGCTTCTCCTTTGGAGTAGGAAAAATATGCTTGAATAATTCCGTATATCAATCGAAATCATCAAAAGGTGAATGAAATGGTGGAAGGATCATTCATAAGATTGAAAGGATTGTTTAAAGGTTCGAAGGAACGTTTCAAAACTGCAGGAGCCCAGAATTTTCATCATTATTACCATACCCTTTCAGAATACTGTAACATTTTTGCAACAATAGGGTGTTTTGTTTTATTTGTCGATTTTTTTGCAGTAAAATGTAATTATTCAAAGTTGAATGGCATCAGTAATTAATCTTTTTAATTAATACTCGTTCGTCGATTTTTTTTCAATGTTATCAATATTATGTCGACCCATTTTGATGAAATGCTTCTCATCAAATCAAAGGAAAAGAAGTCAATTCCCTTTTGATCTTAAAACGTTTTAGAATTATGTGTGTTTGCTTTCTAACATTTACATTTATATTTCTGTGCAGCCATATAATTTTAATTTTAGAAGTTGATGTTTAGTAATTGTGTTTGTTTTAGTGATGAAAAATTAATGTTAACAATTCATGCAATTTAAAATTTATTTTTAGTATTGAATATATTTATAATTTCTTATTAGCAACAGAAATGCATAATTATATTGATTTTTGAGGTTAATGAGCAGAACGAGCAATGGGGGGGGGGTGAGTATAATCTTCTAATATAGATTAAAGCAAAAATCTTTTTTTTATAATATAGCCTTTGGAATCAATCGTGCATGCGATCAAGGTAGACGTCAGACGAAATCGTATTTTGAAAAGTCTCCAGTTTGCAAAATTGTAAGTCTTTAATTAGAAAACGGGTGACTTTTCTCCTTTTTTGCTCTTCGAGTAGCTTGCTATGCAGGGGAAGAAAAGTACAAATTCGATATTCAATAGTCTTAGCGTTTAAATTACTTTGTCTTCAATAGTCTTGGAGTTTCATCGTTTCAATAGTCTTGGAGTTTAAATTACTTTGAAACTGCGCGAACATGGAACAACAAATCGCTCTAGCCCAAAGAATTTAAATTTTTTAAAATGGTCCTGGTTGCAGTTTTGAATGTTTGAATTCATATTCCCAGAGACGATTTTCGTTCAAAATATGATAGAAATTTGTGATTTTTTTTTAAATTCTATAACAAATTTTATTATTTTGGCTAGTAATATTTTTCAGTTATGTTCTCAATAAAATAAATACAATTAAAAAAATCATATTATTCTAAAAGTTGAAAATCGATTCAAATCTCGAAATCAAACTTTTTGAAATCAATAATATTTTTTTCTGTACTTCGTATACGAAAAAATAAGAATGCTACGCGTATTAGCATCTAAAAATAGGATAATTGATTTTAAAATTTTCATTGATATTTAATCCATTCACCTTAATATCATCAATGAAATCGATGGATTAAAACTCATACTAAATTACATAATTTAAAACGTTTGTACATAAATTACTTATTAATTTATATTCACATATAAATTACATAATTTAAAATTGCCGAAGTCTATTTTTAAGTGAGTCGTTGTATTAATATGTGGGAAAAAATGTAGCTTTCATTGCTATGAAATTTATTTACATTTCTTTGGAAAGAAAATCTCAAATTCAACATAAAAAGTTCAAATTTTGTATTAATACAAAATAAATAAATTAATAAAAATTAATAAAGAAATGAAAATAAAATAAAACACACTGAGAGAGTGTGACTGTTGTCTATATTTATCCATATGCTACATGCAGCACAGCACATTCATAATTTTCTTTGCAAATGATCATCACTTTTATATATAAAAAAAGTACTCAAAATCTTTTACAAAATTGTGTTTTTGCAAAATACTTTCAATAAAAATCCTAGAATGCAATTTGTGATTAGGGAAGCAGTGGTTGTGTGATTTTTTGAATCTTCATTTTCTGGAATGCTTAAAAAAATACAAAAGAAGGAGGCGGCAAAGCCGAACTGTATAAAAAGAAAACAAAGAACAAAAAGATGAATTTGTAATAACCAGATGTATTAAAGAAAACCCTGAGTAGGGGAATTCCAATGGCAAACAAAGCGAGGGAACATTAAAAAAAATCCACCCGGAATTTATTTGATTGTCATCGGTTGAGGGGGAGGGGATTGATTCGAGTGTCTTCTGTGTGATGCCAAATGCAAAAGTATTCATTCTTTTCTGATATTTTTTTACTTGCAACCCCTGTAAAATATCGTCAAGAGCGGTCTTTTTGATTGATTTTTTTCATGTCAATTCTTTGTTCTTTGAAAACTTCTTTTCTACAATGCCTTTTTTATCTTGCTGTTTTGTAGAAGGAAGAAAGGCTGTTTTTTTTAAGTTAAAAAAATTTAATGCTAACTCGTTGTATCTCACTGTCCCAGTCAAGTCGCTACTTGGAAAAACAAATAGCATACAGATACTTTTATTTGAAATCACTTCCAACTTCTCATTTTTACAAACTGTAAATATTATATTTTTGAAATTTTTGAATGCATTTGTTAAACGTAAATAATTATTCCTTAAACGCATTCATTATGGACAAAATCATGCCCAGTAAAGCCTCCAAAAGTATATCCAAAAAATCCTTAAAAAAAAAACTTTCATATAATTTTAAATGTTTCAGTTTGCTTTATCACTTATAGAAAAAAAGTTGGTATGTTGTCAGCAAGCAAAACCACAAGTATTTACGTAAACACGGATCAGACATGTGCTTTTTAAAGACTTGTGCGGAATAAAACTGTTACGGCTGCAGAGAACTGTCTGGACAATTTTTCATGCTATGAATTTTTACAGTAATTCAGTTTAAAGCAGAATGAATGCCTAATTTTCAAAACTGCCTTTTTATAATAACTACAATGAGTGCACATTTTATCCTTATACTTATAATGCATTTAAATGCTTGTCAATAAATACATATAATTTTTCAGTTATTTGTTTAATGCCATAAAATAATTAAATATTAACTCAAAATTGAAACATTAAAATTTGAATTAGAATCTATTCATTCATTGCTTCATAATAACAAACTGTGAGTTTATATTTCTGTATGTACAGCTGCATATGTAGGCAAAGATTCATTTTATCAACATGCTTACATTAAAAATTACAAATATATAATACAAAAGGTAAATTACAGGAATGTATAGTATAAAAACATTGTTTATAAAATATATTGAATGATACGAAAAAGTGTAATATGATGCAAAAATATTGTGTTTGTTTAGAAGAACCTTTACATACATTAACTGTTGCAAAAGTTTCCCAGAACTTTTATTTCAGTTTGTATCACACGAATTGATGCCATCCATAAAATATCCTTCCTAATAAATGTAAGTATGATAAAAAAAAACAAAAAAAAAAAAAAAACAAAAAAAACAGAATAACTATTTTAATCGTGGTTTATTCATACTTTACATACAAGAATTCATCATATAATCTATACATAATATAAAATTATGTAATTTTGATATTATCGAAACAGCCATTAATTTTACAAAACAAAAATCATTTGGAACACACTTAAATTGTCCTCATTTTTTATGTGCATTGAAATTGTAATAATTCTTTAAATAGAATGCGATCCGAAATGAAATATTAAAATGTAATTTTACCTAAAGGTTGACTAGTAAGACATCAAGTATTAAACAAAATAATTAAATGTAATTTTACCTAAACGGTTGCCTAGTAAGACATCAAGTATTAAACAAAATAATTAAAAAAAACTTTTTCAGATACAACTTTTGAATTTTTACCCGCAGAAATTATGACTACTATTATTTATTTGCAGTTGCAATTATACTTTTTATGCAGATACAATGATAATTTAGAAAAATCTTTCAAACCTAATGGGTAAATACATCCCGGAGTTTAGACTCTATTCCCTGTTAAGTAAATAAATCGTATTTTTACATGGGTTATCTTAGAAAGAACCATTGTATTTTCTCTACAGCCGTTGGTAAAGGAGGGGTGTTCTCTTTTACTTTCTGTGTTTAGCTTCGCAGTGTGAAATAAAATTGAACTTATTTCGATTACCTAAAATGGATATTGTTTAGACTACAAGATTGAACAACATATTTTTTAAGAGCTAATTACATTTCTGAGATATCGAATTTAAAAACACAAGAAGTGAAAGATGAAAAGACAATTTACAATTTGATGGATTTTTGTAAAATATCAACTGGGACTAATAAAATTTGGATAACAAAGTTAAGCAAAATAATTGTTTCGGCCTAGAATTGTAGAGTTCATCTTCACTGGAATGGATACACTCTCTGAAGATCAGTTTTAAAGCAGGACACAAATGTATAATTTTGATGCAAAGCTGACATAATAAATTACATAATTCAAAACATATGCATCATTATGTTTTGAATTATAGCGTTCAAAAACATAATTGGTGTTTTTCTTCAAAATCTCGATATCGAATTCTTAGATGATTGCAATGATTTCTTATTGGAGAAAGTACATACTTTTCCCACATTACAGAATTATACCATTTCAACTGACTGAAAGAATCTTCGAGTTTATGAAAGATCCAAAAGAATTTCCTCTCTGTGGCATCACCGTCGGCGAGACTTCTGCCACAAATGACATCTCCTCAGGTCACTCGACCTAAGAAAATTCCGCATCTCGACCAAAAGCAAGCTAGGTGCGTCACACTCCCACTTGCAGTGAAAATGATACTCATCCTTTTGTGCACTCGCCTCATTCCATTTCGATGAGGGATTCCTCTTGATTATAGTGCCTCGGAAAACTCTTCTGAAAGAATTGAGACGCACCCCGAAGAGTGGTTTTGTAAAGGCAGGTTGCCTTCAAAAGGAAGTTCGAGCCCTCTTTGTTGGAGGGATGTTGAAAGTGGATGAATTCTTGAACCGAGGAAGTTGTTGAAATATTAGATTTCTACGGTAGAAGTCATTAAAAGTGTTGCAAACGGACATTATTTAGATGCCGCTTCGAAGAAATTGGAGGTATCTGTTGTTGCCTGTTCCTTTTAGATAAATGCAATTAAGATGGGAGTACGTTGCTTGAGGATTGGGATTCTGAAACATCCGGATGTTTTGTGTGCTTATTCTTTTCAGCGTTTGGTTTTCAAGAGGAGATTTCGAATTTGAATGACGACTTGATAAAAATATAAGTGAAACGTGGCTGCAGTTTTTGCTTCATTAAAATTTCAGTCTTGGATGAAGTAAAACATAAAAGCGATACTACATATTTTGAAAGCTTAATTCTCCTTATTATTTTGGAAATGTTTAAATATCAAGAAACAAGGAAAACACTTCATGCTTCATCACTTCATGTCGTTTATAAATAGTCTTGTTTTGTCAGTCCATAAAGAAAAACATTTGGTTGATTGTTCAAATAATAACCGTAATCAAATATGGGTAAGTCTTTTCTGTGACCTGAATGAAGTTATAATAGTCTAAAAAATTAAAAGAACCCAAAATGTTGCATAATAGTGCTTTAAAAATGATCCTTTATATAATTACATTAATTTATTCTGAATTACAATAATGAGCATACAAAAATGCATTTGATGCAACTTTCATTCATTACAAATGCAATAATTAATAAGATTTATTTTAAATAGAATGAAATGTCTTTGAATTTTTTTCATTTGATGTTAAATAAATGACAAACTTTGAATTTGTGCTTCGGTGTACATAATTTAATTTTTCCTAATTTATAAAAAAAAATTGTATATTATGAAAAACGCTTTTTGCATATAATGAAAGGAAAATAAGAACAGAAGGTATGAAATGCACATAATATTTAACAAATAAAAATATTATAAACGTGAGAAAAAAATGGTAAGGAAGTAAAATTAGTAGCACAGAAAAATGAATGTGTTATAAATTTTAAAAAGATGTATCATTGGAATTCGTGCAACTATATATTCCGAAGACATTAAGGAAAAGCACTGAACATTCGATTCAGTTTTAATCAAAATTGTGAAACATCCTTTATTGCTGAGCATTTATTACTCCTGAAGTAACTACTTGCCCAATTTTGTACATCCACGTTTTTTTTTTAATGCTCCTTGAACAATTTTTGCGCACTCATCAGCCAACTTACAGATGGTATTTAGCATAGAAGCATTATCGAGCTAAAAATTCATTTCTATTATACCATTTAAATCGAATTATAGAATAAATACACCAAATATTGAAATGGATTAAAATGTATACTAAGCTTTCCCTTAGCTGTCCACTTTGTAAGACTGTGATGCACCGCTACTTTAAAGATACTACAGATTCTTTTCTATTTGCTTTTATAGATACTGACGATCTTCTTCCCAAAGCACAGTCACGGTGGTACAAGGTAGCATGTCTATATAAGACCTCAAGGTTCCAACATACACTCTTCTCTTCCAAACATTTAGGGATTAAATCTTATCAGTCTTAATCCTCCAGGTAATTAATATCTTATCTTATTTTGTTGACGATGTACTTACTCTCTTCTCCCTTTCACAAGATAGTGCATTTGGTGACTTGGAATAATGAGAAAAACTGAAAATGCCGTTGAAAACTTCTATATCAGCCCATTCACGGATGGATCAAAATTTGGCACATATATTTGTAGCATAAAGAGCACATGTTAAAATGATTTCTTCAACATAATCGTAATTTGACTTATCGCATGAACAAAAGAAAATAGATCTATAGAGCAGTTAATTCGTTAAATGAATCTGGTGCAGGATTTCATGCATATCTATGACTCTGATTACAATTTACCTCGATTCAACTCGTTGCATGTTCGAGTTAATGCATTCATTTGCTCACGAACGGGTAGACAAAACTGCCGGATTTTGACAGCAACCTAGATACTAATATGAAGATGCCATGTTGAATTTCATGCTTTTGTTTTGCCAAGTTTGTCAATCATCGCCTATCAACAAGAGGAATGGAATGCTATGGAAAAGGTTTATTTCGAACTAGCTTGACCCGGAAAGATTCTAAAGGAATGGATTCTAAAATAAAAAGGGTCTAAAAATAAAGATCTAAAACATCGAAATGGTTTCATCAAAATCCCAAGGTTCATTTTTTTTAACATGTACAACATTTTTTTATATTTCGTATAGAAAATTCATGAATGTTCCTCATGAAATATATAATTTATAGGTGAAGATTCATTAAGTTTGTAAAATGGGATTATATTCATTTTAATGTAAACCAAATAATTTCCTGCGTCAGAACTCCGACGTGTTGTTACAGTGCTATAAAAGCAATGACTCATTTTATTCAACCTCGAGCTAATGCCGACATAAACTCCAGTTTAAACTGCGGAACGCGAACAAAGTAAATATGCGGAGTGCCTGTTGAAATGTTAGCACTTTCATAACTATTCCGTTCAAACCCAAACAGCGTCAAATATTTATAAAGTGTTTTCGCCCGGGGCAGGATAAGTCTGCATTAGAGACCGAACGCCCCCCCCCCCCCCGAAGCGGCTGCCAAGGAAAGGTGTTCGTCCAAATATAACTATTCCACAGGAAAACGGAATTATTCCGAAGTAGCAAACCCACGAAAACTTATTACAGATTTTAACAAAGGCTCTCTGAGAAATTTATTAAAATCGTGGACCGAAGTTGGGCGCCGTAAATCAGAGCACCTCTATGCATACGGCGGCGACTGTCATGATTTGGCGGAAATTATGTCTAACTTGGGAGTCATTCGACTTTTGGATGGCTGCCCGTTTGCTGATGATAATATGAATTCCTAGGACACATCCGGAATTATTGCTCTAACAATTAATAGCTGCCTGTAACGCACTGGGGGTTGGCGAAGCGTGGAATTCCTGCACCTTCTCCTTCTCTCCCAGATTTCTTCGCACTCTTGCATTAAGTTTAAATAAAGTGATGAATACAGGTCACAGCATATCTGTGTGTGGATTTGGCAGAAATAAGTGCAAATGCAAATTGTATTCAACGATGTACAGCATTTGCATTCATTAATACTACATATTTTGAGAAGTACGATAGCTGATAATAATTTACGTATCATTTATTAATTTATTGCTTATGAAAATGCAATGAAGCTGCGAAGGCTTTCAGTTCACGTCACATTTTGCCAACTTATTTTATGTTCATTTAAGTATTAGATGTTAATTCACATAAATGAAACAAGAAATATTCTTTCTTTCCTCAGTCGAGTCAAGCTTACACGCGATTCTTGAAACGAAATTAAAAAGAAATTTGCCGATGTGATGCGTCTGAGGCTGTGGGCCCCGGTGGCCTAGTGGTAAGGTCTCGGCTTCGGAACTGGAGGGTTTCTGATTCGAGACCAAAGAACTGTTGTGTAAGCGGACCTGTTGCACATTAAATCCATGGGTGCCAAACGTCCTCAAGCCGGTGCGGTGCGGAAGTTTGGAGAGGGGTTACTGGGCTCAGGCGACACCCTCGTCATCTGGCCGCGGTTCAAAATTACGAGGTCCACCCCAAAATGGTCCTAATGTTGTTTTAAAACGAGACATTAAAACTAAGTTAGCGTCTGATGGCCAGACTTCTCATTCAGGGCACTGAAGAAAGACAGCTGATTATAAGATCTTGGTGATATACATTTCAAAGGATGTGGAAACAGAAGAAGCATAAATAAATCATTAAAATCCTAAGATTTAATGATTTATTTATGCTTCATTAATAAAAACTAGTCCCCTTTTAACAACCAGCTTGCTCGACAGGATTGTGGACTTTTTAGGCTATCAAACGATTAATGCTTTTTAAAAACAAATATCAGTTTATTTCATTCGATTTAAAGATATGAATTTAATTGAATCCATCTGCAACACATTATTATAGACACAGATTAAAAGTATACATATATCGAGAAATTATAGTGTAAGTGAAAATCCTATTTCGGAATTAATGTAAAAAAAAGAAAGAAATTTTTAAATAATTATAAAATTGACAAAAGCGCGTGGTTCAATGTTTTGATGGATGAGTTAGAATTTCATAATATTAAAAGCATCGCAACATTGCAAATTTAAAAATTTATCAAAAATTTAAAAAAAATTGTACAGAAATTTAATTGATATCATTGAAGAGCCAATTTTTTGGGTTTTAACCTGATGTGAAAGGTTTTTTTTTTGTGAAATTAATATTTTGGAAAAATATGGTCACCTGTTTCCATAGGTAAGTCAAAGTTTATTTACTGACGTTTAAGCCCATTTTCGTCCTTGATCAAACTTTCTGTTTAACGTCTATTTCTTGATTCCTTTTGCACCTTCTAACTGGATGAAATATTTCACATGGCAAGCAGCATTTATAATATAATAATTTTATTTTATTACCGAAGTGTTGCAACTGCAGAAATGTCGAATAAAGCAGTCTGAAACATTTATACATCGATGTGTTTACATTCAACTGCTGCCATAATAAGTAATAAGAGAATTTTCTGTGCCACGAACGCTAGCGTTATATATATATATATATAAGAAGATTCTAGCAAAAAGTTGTTCAGCGATTGTATAGAAATGACAAAATTGAAAGTAAGGCGAATGAAAGTTATATAAAATATTACCACAAGAACGAAAAGATACGAACAGTTTTACATTATCAAAAATTATGTTGTTATTGCTTATGGTACTTGTCTGTGGACAAGCCGGCTGACAAGGCCGAATTTAAGTGTCTCTTGTTTCAGTAGCGCCTTCTAAGCCCAAGAATACGTCTTAGCTACTCATGCGTCACAGCCCTTTTCACGGGGTGGACATTGTTAATACATTTCGTTCACTCATCCACAAATCGTCATTTACACCTGAATCAGAAAACGATCGCCTCTGATCCAGTACTCCCAGTTGAATTATCTCGACTTGAAGGACTTTGTGGTTACGACATATTTATGCTTGCGCCAGCCACCATGTACACGGAGGGAATCTTCGGTCGGCGTGGGTCGAACTTACAACCCATGGGATGCGAATTCAACTCCCTATCAGTTAGGCTATCCAGGCCCATATTAAAATTATAAATATGCTCTACTAATTAAACGATTCCAGAGAGTAATGATCGAGATAATAATTAAAAAAAACTACATTGGCTTGGAAAAATATAAAAAGTTAAATACCCATAATACATAATAAAAAGTTACAAAAATACTAATAATAATACTAAAAAGTTACTAATACAGTACTGTGCAAATTAATTGGGATAAACAGATTTTTTAAGAAAATTGTTCTTTTCTCCTACCTCAAACCGTTTTCAACTGCATTTTCTTAGAACGTGTGACTGCCCTTGACTAGTCTAAACCGGTTTGACCACGTGATCGTGACATGTCCGAAATTTTTCCCTTCAGTTGATGTAAAAAGTGATCGCTTGTGTGAATTGTCTCTTTCTGACATGTATTAAAAAAATGGATATCGCTCCTAGTAAATGGACTAGAATTGTTACCCTTAGTCAGCATACTTCTATGGCTGTGAGGGATATTGCTGCTGTAATTGGAGTGGGAAAATCCAGTGTTTCTAGGATTATTAATCAGCAAAAGAGGCCCCAGACAGCCAAAATACATTTTATTTCAAATGTCAACATTTTTTCGAATGCCTTTTTGTACTCTTTAAAAAAAAAAGGAAAAAAGGGGACAAAAGCTAATGAATTATTGTTCAAACCGATAAATTCAGAGCAGATTGGTTTGAAGCTGACATAACTAAGTACATTTAACAGTTAAAATGGCTGTCAAAGTTTCTATTTACACATTATATTTGCTTTCCATTACTCGTAGAAAATTTTTTCGAATAATGTTTGGCCTTAAAAGAAATTTGACAGCGACAAAGTATTATGAGTTTAATAGCAGAGTAACTTTATCTTATCCATTGTCATTTAAACCTCATAAAGACTTCAACGAGGCTTCCCACGAATTTCATAAACCTCTCTAGATTCGTTGGGCAAAAAAAAGAAAAGCAACAGCCATCTTCTCAGGTAACCACCCGCCACATTAATGCATACAGGTCTGCCCATAATAAAGCGGGCGTATCCACCTTTTATACTTGGGCCATTAGGTCGAGAAAAATATATAGCGTTTCATTTATTATTATTTTTTTTGTTCCATGAAAAGAAGGGGGAAAAAATAAGCAGAAAATAATAAGAATTTTGTCCGTGAGTACGTGGGTGGACACGCGGGTCCTTTTAAGTAGAACTCTGGTTACAAAAGCAACATGGAATGATCCGTTGAATAGGAATGGGCAGGTAAACGGCGCGTAAAGTTGTGAGTTATGAGTTGTATAATTGTTTCT
The DNA here is from genome assembly GCF_947563725.1 of Argiope bruennichi. Classification (NCBI taxonomy): domain Eukaryota; kingdom Metazoa; phylum Arthropoda; class Arachnida; order Araneae; family Araneidae; genus Argiope; species Argiope bruennichi. The sequence continues at coordinate 141,023,832 of NC_079154.1, read as the reverse complement.
TTTTTCCTTTCGGGGTTTAGTATGGAGGTTGTATATTTATTAAGCGATTATTATTATTTTTTTTATCTTCTCAGAAATTTTAGCTCGGGAAGGGTGTGAAACTACAATGCCCGTCTTGCTTGTTGTATTGTCCAATGATTTTTCTGAAGACATATTTAGAGCGGGGCGTAGCGGAACTGCGTTTCCCTTCAATGCTGAGACTATTTTGATCGCCGGTTCGTTGATCTGTCGGGTGAAATTTCGTGTTTCGGTTAATTTGCCCTGCCATTCCAGTAACGTTTCCTGGTTTGCAAAAAGAGATCTAGAAGGAGGGGGGGGGGAGATAATTAAGAATGAAGTGCATTGCTTTGTTACAGAGAGATCTGCGAGAACATTAGTGTTGAAAGGGAATTGACTGCTATATAAAAGCTGTTTCTCAAGAAGGGAAAATAAATCGAATTTTAAAAAATTCCACTTCTTTTATATTGTAATAAGAGTTTTTTTCTAAATAATTGTTTTTATTAAATTTATTGATTTTTAAGATTTACATGTTATATTTTTAAACTATTATTTCTGCTACAAGTTCGTAGTCAATAGAATCCACTTCAAAGAACTCATTTCTCAATGGCATATAAGAAATAATAAAAGACAGTGCTGAATATGTCGAACATTGGTAAGAATTATAAGGGCAGAAGAAAGATAATATTTGTTCATTTGCAGATGTAACAATGCTTTCGCATTCACGAAAACAAAATATGAAAGTACCTAAAGAAAATCTTACTCCATTTTTTTGAAAATAAATGCATTTGAACTGAAGTCAGTCAGAATATACACAAGTTTGAGAATGATCCTGTTTTCTCACATCCTTTGCATTAGTAATCGAATATGCATTATTTCTATGACTAGGCCTACAAAGAATATTTATCATAGACTGTACTTAACTCTAAACCTACTGTTACTTGTTATCCAAGTTTCGGAGAATCGGTTTAGCGTCAAAGAACGTTTGCAGCAATAAATAGTCGGCATAGAGATAAAACGGACCAAGTCATAAGAAAAGAAAAAGTGAATCAATGTTTTCTTGATGTTTTTACATGTTAAGTACCAGGTCAGTCATCGATGACTGACACTGACTGCTCTGATCGCGTCAGTCAGTCAGTGACTGACAATATAAAATACGATGTAACTCAAAAAATGATTTTATATTATTAAATTTATTAATGCGCCTAGACTTTTCTTATCAAAACCTCTAATGGGTTTCATTTAAACAAGATAAACGTTTTGTGTGTAAAATGGATCTGACACCGGCGAAGACTGTCGGCTAAACGGAAAGGAAGACAATGTCGGCGTGACGTTTAACGTGTTAAAAATGACGTCTAGAGCAACAGACAAAGTTTGAATGGAATGATGGGATTGAGTGGCGCAAGAACCCAATTTTATTGTTTCAGACATACGGTTGAAAAAAAATTGGATACATCGTGGAATTGTGCTTATAAATATATCAGTTTACGATGCAAACTGCAGACTTATTAATATGTACAATTTTGCCTGTTTCAAAAATGACATGTTATGACCCTATGACTGTTGTATGATATAATACTTCATCTTCAAAATTCAAAATATAGATGAAAAGTGACATATAATACAAAAATAAAATCTAGTTAAACAAATGCGTCCATTTAAAAAATTTAATGCCAAAACATGAAAGGGACTTGAGTATCCAAATGGAAGAAAGTTGAACTGTCATAACCAACGCTCTGGCCTCGGACGAGCGAAAGTGTGGAGATGGATGAGCTGACAGAGATCTGATTCAAAAGCAAATGGTGAAGGATATCACATCTCCCGATTTCACGAAATGAATCGGATAAGCAGTTACGTTTGAGAAATAAAAAAAGCCCTGCAGATGGAGGTAACAAACAGGGCGATCTGTATCAGCACCATACACGAATATTTATATCTACGAAAACACTTTTATAGAAATTCTTATGTATACAATTACAAATACCTTTGGAATGAAAATAAAATCAATACATACAGATATATTTTTGCAGCAATTAATAAGAATTTTCAATGAAAGTATATCTTTTATTATCCTTATGACAGTCATGTATAAATTTTCACCGTTAAAGAATTTCTAAATTATTTTCTTCAATCATAATTAGAAATCCACGCGCGATTTAAAAAAAAAATTCAAAGAACATGTTCTCATTTTTTTTTTTTTTTTAAATTTTGAGACAGGCATTTTTTCTAAAAAAAAAAGCTTCACCGGCAATTTATTGACATTTGCAATATGTTCAAGGTACGACAGATTTACAATAGCTAACATGAACTACAAAATTTATATAACGTGCTTTCAAATATGGCTATGACAAATAAAATGAACAAAATGAACTCGCTCATAAAATCGTGAACTATTATTACCTCACATTTTCAACATTCAAACGGTGGACAATAATAATTATATTCAAATATTAAATTCCATTCTTAAGAACTTTCCAATTGACATACATTCCACAAAGCAGACTTTTGGATTTAATGTTGTTAAGAAAGTTGTTTAACTGCAATATTGGAAGAACTACAAATATTAAATGAACTATAAATATTAAATTTTCGAATATTCGTTATTATAATTTAATGAATATTCCTCTTCCGTTTCAGATATTTCATAAGTCAAGTTTCTAAGTTGACAAAAAAAAAAAAAAAAAAAAAAAAAAAATTGGAAAGGAGATTCAAATTCTTTCGAAACATGCATACCCATAAGCCATTTCAATATTTACATTCTTCACGAAATGTCCCTAAGGTTCCCAAATATGGACACAGAAAACAGACATAATAAAGATTTCATTCGCCAAGAGATTGTCGGGAAAGGAATCTGTTTTTAGAAGGGGGTAAAATTATTATTTGATTTTAATGGAAAATCGCCATCATTACAACCATTAATCCATCTTCATGAATTTGCCCTCTCGGAAAATTTTAAAAGTTTTTAAAACTTTAAAAAATTGAAACTTTTATGTTCTTGAAAATGATGAAATAAATGATTAAACACGGACAGTCTGTTTCTGAAATATTCGGAAGTAACCATACATATAAATGAAAATAAAGGCAATTATAAATGTAATCATAAATGAAAGCCCAAATTTCAGTAATATATTCATATGCACAGTTATATCGATTAGAATAAGATGTCTAACAAACAAAAGGCGGTTTTCAGTCTACACTAAGAGGCATTCTATATACATGACCGGATCATTCGACCGAGACAATTCGATAAAACAATCAATCAGCCGCTATCCACCAGTCCTACCACGAAGCCTGCACAGCAGGAACGAGTTCCCCCAGGAACTGAAATGCCTCTTCATCTGATTGAAGCGGCGGAAGAGCTTCCGATGTTTATGAGAACCTCTTCTTTGTTGTCATCACATTTGACAAAGGTGAAGGAGCGCAATTATTGGCCACGAAATTACCGGTTCTTTGGCAACAATTACCGACAGGTTGTGCGGCTGTTCGACTGAAACCTTACAATTGGCTCGCCATAATTACAGACTCAAATCAAGGGTTAAACACATCCCCAACTGCGCTCGCCAAAGCTGCTTTAATTCAATATTAGGTCTGGGTAAATCGGTCTGCAAAAAGAATTGTATTAAGATTCCCAATCTGTCTGGAAGTCAATTAAAGGAAGTAATTGGCCTTCGTATTCTGCTGCTAAGATGGCACTATCCAATGAAATTCCGGCCCGCAAAGTGATAGATTGTCGAGGATATTGAAATGATTATGACGGATACATAATGAGGATTGCTCCCATTTCATTTTATTATTATGTTTCTCGCAATCAAAGTTAATGATGCATCTTTCAGAAAAGTGGTCTTTAAATAATCTAGATGACTGGAAGTATGGAGGCACGCGTTTTCTTACAGAATGCCGTATGATTCATGACCGAATCTCCATTGTGAGAAATAATCTCAGTTTTACAAGATTCATGTCTGAAACTTAAAAATCATCATCCTGTCAGTTTGTCAAAATTATGAAAATGAATACTATATATCTACCTGCTCGCTTATTGTGTATGTGTGTTTTGTAACCTGATAACGTTCTTCGGCTCAAGTATATTGCGTGAAATAAAATGCAAAAATCGTTAAGAACACTTTATAAAGATAACAATTGAACTTAGAGCAACAGAATTTATTGGATAGGTGATTTTGAAGAAAGATTTTCTCAAAATTTTATTAGACTATTAATTAAATATAATCAAAATTTAATTAATTTTTCTCAATATCTTCGAAGTATATTATCGCACAAAAATCAATTTTACATATTAAAAAAACGTTTAGTAATATTAATTTTAATTTAATGCATATTATAAGTTTTATTCCCATGCAATCTGTTCTCAGATTTTAATAAATCTTGGTCTAAAACAATCTAAATCTGCTGAATACCGTTCATCACCAATCGCAAGAAATGTAACTTTTGGCACGAATTTAGCATTTTTGTCGAATATATAGTGTGATACTTGACAATTTGTTTTTTTTTTTTTTTTGAAATTTATGATATGCGGTTAAAAGTATCTGAAATGGCATTTATACTTCGGGATGTATAAGCCGACAAACAGTCAAGCCTCTGTTGAATTTAGCTTATAGGATTATACTATATAGATGTTAAATCTGTGCACAGAATTTTATCAATCTAGCTCTTATCTTTTTGTAGTTATTGTGTTAACTTACACTGAGGTGTCACAAATCTTAGGATTCCTTTTGTCCGGCTAAGTGCAGCAACTCGATGTGGCATGGACTCAACAAGCCGTTGGAAGCTCTCTTCAGAAATATTGAGCCACGTTATTTTTACAGATGTCCATAATTGCAAAAGTGCTGCCGGAACAGGTTTTTGTGCACAACTGATTTCTTGATTATGTCCCACAAAGTTTGATGATTTTCATGTCGGGCTATATAGGTGAACATTATCCAGAATGTTCTTCAAAGCATTCGCGAACAGTTATGGCCTGGTGACATGGTGCATAGTCATCCATAAAAATTCCATTTTTATTTGGGTACATGAAGTCCATGAATGGCTGAAAGTGGTCACCAAGTAGCTGATCATAACCATTCAATGATCGGTTCAGTTGGACCAGAGTCCATTCCATGCATAAACAACCCACATCGTTATGGAGGCACCACTAACTTGCACAGTGTCTTAGATCTATGGCTTTCTGGAGTCTGCATCACACTCGAACTATACCATCAGATCTAAACAATTGAAATCGTGACTCATCTGCCCAAGCTACGGTTTTCTAGTCGTTTAGGGTCCAACCGATATGGTCTCGAGTCCAGGAGAGACGCTTCATGCAACGTCATGTTGTTAGTAAATGCACTCGAGTCGGCCTTCTGCTGCCATAGTCCATTAAAGCCAAATTTCGGCACACTGTCCAAATGGACATGCTTGTCGTATGTTCCAAATTGATTCCTGTGGTTATTTCACGTAGTATTCTTTATCTGTTGACACTGAAATTTTACGCAACCGCCGCTGATCTCGGTCATTAAGTGCAAGCAGTCGGCCACTGAGTTGTCCATGGTGGGAGGTTATGCCTGAAATTAGTTATTCTCTTCATACTCTTGAACTTTGAATCTAGGAATCTTTTATCTACTCTAACAATTTCCGAAACGGAATGTTCCATTAATCTAGCTCTAACTATTCTATATTCAAAATCTGTTTAATTTCCGTCGAGCGGCCGTAATTGCTCCACAAACCTTTTCATATGAATACAAACGAAGCTCAGCCGATGCACTGCCATTTACATATTTTGTACGCGATACTACTGCCATCTGTATGTATGCATGTTGCTATTCCATGACTTTTATCTACTCGGTGCATATTCGAACAGTTGGATGCTTCTTCTGGATGTTCAAAATTTGATAGAAAACTACAAATTTGATGTAAAAACTGTATACGAAATTTTATCCGACCAGCTTGAAGCGTTTCTGAGTTATTTTTGCCACAGATGGGCAGGCAGATAGACGGAGGAATGGACAGAAAAACGTAATGTCAAAATTGAAATAGTTATATATAGTATATATATTAACTCAGGCAGGTCTAAAACATGGAGATTCGTCAAAATCTCGAATTTGTTTTGACGATTACAATACTTTCTCTATACTTCGAATATGAAATATGTTGTTGTTTCTTATGGCATTTGCCACGGATAAGCCCGCTGTTACTAAGACAGCGATTTAAGCCGGAGGGGGAGCGTCTCTTGTTTTTATAGTAGCGCCAACTGGGGCCAAGAGTACGACTTTGCTACTCATGTATCACTCATTCGCTTGCACAACCCCTTTCTTTACAGGAGGGTACATTCACACATAGAACAACGGAAGAACAACCATGCCCAAACCGGAACTCTAACCCGGGACGCTCATATCACGAGGAAGATGCGCTACCCCTATGCCAGGACACCAGCATGAAAAAAGTATAAAGCAAAGAGTTGTTAAGATTTACTATGCAATTTGGGGGCAAAAATTATAGTTTTCTATCAAAATTTGAATGAAAAATGTCTCATTCAAGATTATGTCCATTCTTGACCATGCAAATACGGTTATTAAAATGTGAAAAATAAGGAGGCTGAAATTTGTCTCACTTTATTTTATCGCCAGAATTGTATATTTATGTCAAAGTTTAGCCTAAATTCGTTAATAAGTTGGCCACTTGGGGGCTTGAGTATTTGCGAGGTCATGATAACACAAATATTCAGTAACTTGCATAAATGAAATCTGGAATGCGTTAATATTGTCGCGTAGATGAACCGCGTGTTTACTAAAGCGAAAGATAACACTCGATAATCTCAGCGCGAGACTTTATTCAAAGAACTAAAACTTCAATCTGTTTTTATCTACAAGAAGAAATGACTCTAATCTTCCAGGTTTAGAAAAATACAGAAATTATAAGGACATTTTAGAACAAACGAGAAATAAGAGAAAGTAATTCAATAACAAAACAATGTTTAGGCAACTTGACTGCAGTCAGATACAGACTTGTGAACTGCAGCTTTCAGTTCATAGCATCCTACCATTAAGCTATTCAGTCCGCGATACGCCCGAACAAGTTTCGTTACAATATCGATTCTGAAACTTTTTATGCGAATTTGAACAAGTTATTCAACAGGAGGAGATCCAAGACACGTAGCAGCACATTGCACGAAGCTAAACATAAAACATGTCTTATGGTAAAATTATACAACAATGTCGAATTCAGGACAGGAAGGTTTGAATTTAAAGCCTATCACTCTTTAGTTCGCAATGATTTGATTTTCAAACATTTTTCTCTCTGTTTAGACGTTTTTCTCCTAATGATCTGAAAAATTTTGAACAGATTATATATATATATATATATATATATATATATATATATATATGAATTTTTTCAGAAATTAATATATTAATTATTTGATTAATTTAATCAAGTTTTGATTTCATACACGAGTAGCACCACTTGATACTGAATTTAAATAAAAGTTGATTCCCAGATTGAAATGAATTTGGATGTTTTTGTTTTTCAGCCTTCATCCTTCTGCAGTACTGTTGAATATTTCACGGTAAAATCAAATAAACGAAGCTAGAATCTAGAAGTGAATTATAGAAATTCATTCCATTTCTCTTCTTTTGAAAATTTCATGGCAATTGCTTTCTCTTCTAAGATGTTTTACAATGTTCGCTTTAGCATTTTAACGGCCGCACGTTCAAGCAGTCAAGCGTTGCTAAGGGCTGACAGTATTTGAAGAATTTAATAAAAAAAAAAAGTATTTACATTCATCAATCATCACGCAGAGTGTGTAGTATCGTTCAATAACTTTCAGTGCCCCACGCATATTCATATGCAGTCGTGCATTCTTTTCACATAGGTTGTACATAGAAGGTAGAGTAATCTTGAATTCTATCCTGGTTATTTTTGCCAACTTAATTGCATGAAGGTCTTGTAAATAAAAAATTTATTTATTATTGATTTGAGCCGATGAGATTCAGATACTTTCGTAAAACTTCTCATAATATTCTCACACTGCAGTGAATGGGCTGAAAGGGTTGTCTTTTGCAAACATTTTGATGCAAGCTGAAAAAGAGAATTCGAAGTTCATAAAAAGGAGGGTTACTTTCAATTATTATTATTTGTTCATATTATTATTACTCAATTACTATTATTTGTAATCAGTTTTTTTTTATCTTCTGATTGTAACACAGTTTTCAAAATCTGAAAAAGAAATGCATATTCCAGACGACAAAATATTTAATATTTTCAAAATTTAATTATCATTTGTTCGATAAAGTTTGAACAAACTTTTATTCCCTATGCGTGGCTCATTTGACAGCGAACGAAGTGAAAATTGATAAAATAAAAATCCGTTATAAGTATAATAATAAATTAAGAATTTTCTAAAAACTAGAAAAGAAAATATAATAAGTTTTTGGACAATATTTTTTGAAATGTTTAATAAAAATGAGATACATTGCTTTTAATAAAAAATAAATAAATAAAAATAAAAAAAAATATGGATGACAGTCATAAAAGCATGAGATGTTACGAACAATGCCATAAAAGAATTAAACCTTTCTGAATATTATACAAAAGAAAATTCTTAAAAATCTATCAAAAATTAGAATGTATTATAATCGTGATTAAAATTCCAGTGTGCTTAGAGCATCTCTGCTTGGGGCATCATGATTCTATCAATTTTTTTCCTGCCTCCATATTTTTAATTACGATATTAACATCTGTGTTTTAAGTACTTTAATAAAAGTGGGATATAAGAACATTCTGGGGATTTTTTTATATATTAATTTTAGTTTATTTTAATTGGAATGTTTACATTTGAAACTGATATGTGATTAAGGTCTTTCTAAAACTAATAAGAATTTTTTTTTCATGCTATAAAGAGGGCTATTTGAAAAAAGCTTTAAAATTTTAAGCCATATTTGATTGCTTAAAATTGAGAGAAAAATTTCAATTTTTTTTTTTTTTTTTTTTTTTTTTTTTTTTTTTGAGTAAAGAAGAAATATTTGCGTCTTTAGTCAGTTCCCTTACAGATTGCACCAATTTTGAAATCATTTTTAAAGTTATTACTGTTTTCTTAATAAATGCTGCTTCTCCCAAATGACATAATGGAGCATTATTTTATCATTTATACTTTTTTGACAGGTAAATTATCTATAAAATTACGATTATAAAAAAAATTAAAGAACTATTTGCTTACCTAAAATAATTTTCTTATATTAAAATTGAGATAAACATTGAAAAAAAAACATTTTTTTTTTCAATTACTTTTTCGAAATTAATGAAACATTTCAAATCTTTTTTTCCTTGGAAGCTTATATATAAGATAATATTTTTTGCTTTGTTTTTAACTTGCACTTCCTACCCTAAATAACTGTTTTTAAAATACATTATGCCTCTAATACTGTAAAGAAAAGAAAACAAAGCTGCATAACAAAGATTTATACATTTTTAATTTAGTATTTTTTTTTATTTCATAAGCATAGCTTGTAGGTTACAAAAATCTTATTATTTTTTTCTCTTTGATACGAAGGAGGAAAAAATTTAATCATGTTGGAAGATTATCATAAATAATTTTAAAAAATTAAGTTAATTCCAAATTTTGATCAGCATTTAGTTAAAATTATTCTCCGGTAATGGAAGTGAAAACAAAGCTTGCATAATACCGTTTATAAATTAGTTTGTACAAATAACTGATAATTAGAAAAAAATATGTGAAGAATTGTTTAGAATTCTTAATTAAAAATAATTATGCATGAAGTGCTTTTTTTTTTCTTTTTTTTGTAAATGTATGAAGAATTCTTTTTTAATATTAAAAAAAAATCTGTAGTCATATTTAAAATTGCTTGAGACTGATTACGAGAAGCTCAATTTGAATGCACGTCTATTTGAAAAGATTACGGAGGAGAAGCTATAAATATTCTGAGAGCCCTGATTTATTGTCAGCAGAAATTTGTGAATACCGTAAATAACTATCGGGCCGCGTGTAGTTATATGAGACTGTGCATTTTTTGGGATAGTAATACATTTGATGAATATTATCAATTGATTTGTGCCATAATTAGTTGGGATAAAGGCATCTGGAATATTTTTCTGAGAACATCGTACTCACGAATTCATTCAAATCAACGAAGTTAATTTATACTCATACGTGGAGCTGGTGTCACGCTAATATAATTGTGAAATCCAATATAAGAATAAAATGATGCAAAACTCCACCATTCAGTGTAAGCCAATGTGAATTAAAATTTCAGATGATTTGCATAGCTATGTTTGTCTGTGATGTCACAGGTTTCAAGATGATGGTTATTCGGATACGATATTACAATATTACTAGCCGCCTTTAGCGACAAATTTATCTTTCCTTAATATTTCTCTATCGGCTATTAAACTACTAATATAGAATACTAATCATTTAAAATTTCGGCTTCGTTGTTTGGTGAGAATGAACAAGTATTGTAACCGCGTGCTTGGTGGCTGACGCGCGTTACATCTGTAGTGGTCACAAAGTCCTCCAGGTCGAGGGGGTACTGGATCAGAGGTGATCGTTCTCTGATTCAGGTCTAAATTACGATCTGTGGTCGAGTGAATGAAATGCATGAATGAAGTCCGCCCCATGAAAAGGGTTGTGACGTGTGTGTAGCTAAGTTGTTCTCTTGGCCCTAGATGGCGATACTATAGAAACAAGAGGCGCTCCCCCTCAGGCTTAAATCGGCTGTCTTCGAACAGCGGGCTTGCCCATTTCAAGTGCATAAGAAACAACAACAAGTATTGTAAGAAATAGAATTACCTTTTTTAAAGCGGCCTTTGAAACAAAGAATGAAATACATTTAAATAAATGACCATGTTCATTTAATGCAGCATTCGGTGAGTTATTGCTGAAAAAGAAGATAGAACGGAACAGATGGCTTCTATCTGTTTTTATGTCTAAAACTTTAATCAAAATGAGTTGTCAGCATTTTTAAAATAATAAATTTTTTAAAGGTGTTCTTTCTTTCCTTTTTCATTTTTCTTACTAAAATGTCTTTAAAAATAAAAAACACGAATTATAATTAAAACAAAATTAGCCATTAAAAAGCCCCACAAAAAGCAAATGTCTTTTATCATATCATAAAATTGTTGCAAAAAATATTTATTTTTACAAAACATACCGAATAAATTAAAAATGTCTTCATTTAATGAGTGAGCTTCAGCAGTGGTAAAAAAAATTAAAATGTATATAAGTTTAAACTGCGTAAGATAAAAATTGCTTTTACTTTGCTTGCTTTAAAAATTTTTGTGAAACAACATATTCGGAAATGATGGCGAGAAAAACGACAAAAATGTGCTTAATTATGAATCAACTAAATTTATTTAATTTTTGTTTGAAAAATCGAAAACTTTTGAAAAGAGACTTTTCTTTCGTTTTGAAAAGCCCAAGTGCTGAATTTCATGATGAGTCTCTCACACACACACGTACACGCTCGCGCCAGCGCATACTCTCACATTTTTATTATTAGTAGAGATTCTCAGCCACACATATGGATCATAAAAAAATGCCCACAACGTGATCCAACTAAACAGAAATTCTTGTGCAGAAAATGGCAGACTGGATCATAATCGAATTTTGTTCAAATATTCTGAGTAAGCGGTTTCGATTTCCAAAGAGGGAGGGGCTCACATTTTGGTCAACAGGGGAAAAAATGACATTACTTTGCTAGCAATTTGTACAAAATAAAAAAGTATATAAATATTTTCTGCTTATATAATGAGTGATGAAGCAATATTGTATTCATATTTCAATGACTTTGATTTCAAATTTATCAGAAATGATTTCCAATGACGTTGCTCATCGCGATCTTTTAACAGAGAAATATTTCTGGCGGAATTTATGAGATGCGGTTCCTCTCATACTGCAAAAATTCGACGAATGATTTTGAGTTTTGAAAGGACTCACTAGTGTAGTGACATTTAGAATGGGCTAAACACCAACTGGAGTGCAGAAAACTGAAAAAAAAAATGTGAATGCAATTATTCAGCAGACAATTAAATATGCAAATGTTGTATCAAATATACATATACATTTTCCATGCACTTACAGAACATTTCATTCTCTCTTAAAAAAATGGTTGCGATTTTTTGTGGTTGAAAGTGGTTGCAAAAAAATTTCTTTTTCAAACATTTCATTATTTTTGAAAACGATTTTTAATTTTAAAAAATGCCATTTAAATATGTTCATTTATACCACCGCCATTTTCCTTATATTAGAAATTATGCCGAACTGTTTTTGTTAATAATGAATGATGATTTTTTTTCTTTTTTAAAATCGAAATCGCAACTCTGCGGAGAGTAAAATAACTAAATGTTATTGTGAGGCAGTCGATAGTTTTTGAACACTAAGTTGCAATACTTCCTATGCCATTTCGGTACCCACCCTTTAGATTCTAAAAATAAAACAGAATTGCTTTAAAACTAATCTGATCTTATCATGTGAAATATTCCTCGAGCGAGCGTGCACTCCCCGAAACATTCTCGCATCATTTCTAATAAAGAGGAATTTGCATTTTAGACGCTCTCGTTCCAACCGATCGGAACTGACGCAGAATTACAACTGCAGTCATAAAATCGCACACTAAATAATAACTCAATGCATTCTTGAGTTATCCCGTTTACATGCTTCTAAAGGACTGATAGACAGACTTTCAATCCCTTGTTGGATTTAGCAGAAAATATAATACATATATATACTGTAGTTATTAAATCTGTGGTGTAGAGAGCTGCATCCGTCTCGCTCTCTTCGCTTTGTTCACTTCTGTTCGAAAAGCCCGGAAGACAGACTTCCTCGGAACTTAATTTGCACCAAATTTGATGGAAATCGACACATTTGGTGTAAAGACCACAGGCCAAATTTAATCCGTCTAGCTGAAATGCGTTTCTCAATTATCTGTGTCACAGACAGACATTTTCCAAAAAGATGTTTTTCGAACTCGCGGAGGTTCGTCAAAATCTCGAGTTCCCATTTTTTGAAGATGGCGATGCTTTCTCCATAATTCTAATAGAAGAAAGTAAAAATGGTAGAACACTGCAAACGAATGAAAATGCAATAGTGATATCACCATTAAATCAACTAATATCGATTGCATCCCAAGAGAATGAAAAAAAAAAAAATGTTCATTTTTATCTGGATTATGAAATCGGCAAATAGGAAATTGCAGTTTTTAGGATTCTACAAAATGAACCTTACATTTGAAAGATAGATGAATAGATATCATTTCAAAAATTGTCTGGAAAAAATTCTTAAATGTTTCATTTTTTTTTTTTAATTTTTGTCTTTTGACCTAAAGAATATGAATTTTATTAAAAAATTATTTCATGATTAGGTATATCTCACTCTCTTTCGTTGCATATTTTCTATATATTTTCTTGCATTTATATTAGATCATTTCTCCAGAAATCAGAACAAGAATGTTTTCCCTTGTAAACACTAATGTCAAAGTGTTATAAAATAAGAAAAAATGCAAATCATTCATAACTGCTCTTTACCCAGTTATAGCACTTTAATTTAGAACACGATGATGTGTTAAAAATCCCTTTTCTTATTTTCGTGAAAAGAAAGAAGAGAATAACAAATAAATAAAATCCGTCGCAGTTGTAAAAGCTTCTTAATATGAAAAACATTTCTCAATTTATAGTGAAAATTATAAGTGATAAAAACTAAAGAAAGTGTTAAAACTCCTCTCTCTTACTTTTATCACAATAAAAAAAATAGAATAATAAATAAATAAAACCCATTGCAGTTGTAAGAACTTCTTAGTGCCAAAACATTTATCTTTTTTTTTCCTGCAGTGTCATGCATTATTTAAAAAAAAATAATGAAACTCTTCAAGGCATAAATATGATATTTGGCAAAGGTCATTTACGCTAGCTTATCGGTCAGTGCCGTATCTTAAAAACTAATCTACCTCCTAGACAATAATTCAGGCAAACGTCCCAGTTAAGCTATTAATCATTAAAAAAATACCTTTTTTAATGTCTTCACTGTAATCCGTCAACCAGTACCGTTGTCATTTTAGGAAGACATCTTTCTTGGTTTAAAATTCGAAATGACGAAGATTTGCTAGGGACAATTTGATTTATTCACTTCCATTATTTGTTTGTAAAAAATATCTATGACTAGTAGATAGAGAGCTCATCGGTAAAGTTCTTTAAATCCTTTAAATTGAAAACGGCATCTTGTATAGACAGGGAAATAACGCATATTTACTGTAAGGTGACTGTGCTGAATTTATTAAAACGTCTTACAACGCCCTTAGTGACGAATTAAGCGTTATCTGTAAAAAATGAAGGAGATCAATCCAATTAGAATGCTCTCTATACAATAGTAAAAGTACAGGAAGAATCTTTATATTTTGAGCCTTTATTCCATGTATTTTCAGTTATTGTTCAGTAACTGCCTCGTATTGTCGTTAGGGGCATTATAGGGTCTCATTAAATTTCACTTCACTATAGGTGCATGTTACTTCCCTGTCTCTATGAGATGTCTTTAAGAACCCTCTGGATGTCTCCTCTCAGGCACCATGCATCATTTTGAATTTTTTTTTCTTTTTCATTTTGATCATTAAAAATACCTGTAGAATAGTGAAATATAAATTAATAGTTCGGGAAAATTCAGTTTAAAGCAATTAAATATACTTATTTTTTGAAGAAATGAACAATAATATTAGATGAATAATAACACATCGAATTACTTTTTCGAGTGCAAAGGTTAAAAAGTTTAAAAGAATTTACAAAAATAGCAGCTTCTACTTTTGAATAAATTTTCCATTCTTCTTTCTCGTTTCGATACATCTATTTTTATGTTAATCTATATATTTTTTCCCTGCTTTTAAAATATTATTGTTTAATGGAAAATAAATAAATAAATAATAACTTTCCTTCTTTTGAGGCTTGGTAGCGAACACTCAAGTTCGACGACGGATGATTTTTACTTTAGTGATTGTTTCAACTCTTACTAGCTCTTCATCTGGTAAGAGTTGAAACAATGACTAAATCGTGATTCAGACCTCAGCTTCCGTCAAAGTTTGTAATAATTTCTTTGGCATCGATATGAAGTTCTAGATTGGTGGATGACTTTTACTATTGATATTCAGAATTAAAAAAAAAACTTGATACGTACATTTTTTGCAAGATTGGGCTAAAGAAAATAGGACGCGCTTGGAGTACTGTCATGATTTCAAATCGAGTTGAAATCATAACTTTACATCCTTATTAGCACATCCAATTACTCTTAAATATGAGGGTCACTGGCAATTCTTTTGGGTGAAACTACATAAATTTTCAGATAAAATTTGACACAACACTTTAATCAGGCTATGCTTTTTTCATCGTGGACTTCTTGAGTGAAGTTACAAAATTATGCTTCTTATGAGAAGAAAACTAATGATCGGGAAAACCAACCCACAACCAAAAATCCGCTGGAGAAAGATCTGGCGATCGTGAGGGCCACTCATTCTTACATCCTCTTCTTATCACTCTGTCCTCAGTGAATGTGTCTAGGAGGAAAGTCTTAACGGAACTAGCAACGTGGGGCGGGGCACCATCCTGCATGAAGGTGACGGAAGATAACGCACCTCTTTGCTGCAAAGCAGACATAACGTGGTCTCGTAAAAGCTCAATATAGCATTCTGTAGTGACGGAACAGGTTTTCCAATCGGATACAGGACAACGCTCTTCAAAAAAGAAAGGACCTGGAATGAAGGACGCAGTCAAACCGCACGAAACAGTCACATGCGGAGAATGTAGTGGTTTGGTCGTGTACGCACGAAGGTTTGTTGTCGCCCAGATACGACTGTTTTGCGTATTGACGTCACCATGCAATGAAAAGTGGGATTCATCTGTCCATACGATGTTCAGTAACCGTTCTGAGTCACGTTCCATTTGTGCGAGCACCTATGTTGCAAAGGCTTGTCTTTCTCGCAATCTGCTGGCAACAACAGGTGAAATGCCTCTACTTGTACGGATGCAGTTTCAAGATTTCGTGCAGAATGCGTCGGACCGACCTTTCCGGAACTCCTGTTACTTTACCTGCTTCACGTACACTGGAACTCCCCGTTGAAGTCTCGGCTGCCACATTTCTCATGACCCTTTGGGCAACAGGGACTCGGTCAGCGATGACCGATGGTCTGCCACTTCGTGGACGATCCTCTAATCTCCCCGTTTCCTCAAAACGGCGAACTGAATTCAATACCCCTTTCAATGAAATTGGGTTTTTCTTCGCCTTCATTCCTTTCACCGTCCGTAACTGTCGCAATGCTTTAGTCGCGGATTCCCCGTTCTTATAGAACAGTTTAACCACTAATGCTCGATCCGGTAGCTATAGCATGCTACTAGCGTCGAATGACAGATCCATTTCCAGCCTTGATTTGCAGAAACCGTCTCGGTATAACGTGTGAGCGCCATCTTTTGGTCATTTTTAAATACATTTTTTGATGGAAATAACAAAATCCAAATGCTCACTGAACATATTCCCGCAAACTGCAATTTTTTTCGAGCATTACTTTTTTTTATTATGATTTTTTAAAGTTTGCTCGAATTTATGCCGCACCCGTTATATATATTAAAAGTTTCAAGAGTAATTTTTAAAGCCAGTTTTTTACATTTCTTTTACTCGTCCAATTTCATTGATGATATTAGAAAAGAGATAATTTTTAACACTGCATAGTTAAAATCCAGTTGCTTACTCATTTTTGATTAAAAATTACCTCAATATGTCTAAAAAATTTCCGCAGTTCAGCAGCAACAAATCATTCCGACAGGTTTTTCAATAGTTTTCTGGGATACAGAGTAATAATACGCCCTAAGGAATAAATCAGACAATGTTTTTTTTTCTTTTCCTGTTGCAAAATTTAAAAAAAAATTAATTAAACACCTCGTGTCTCATTAATAAAATTTCCTTGTCACATTGATACGGCTTGCTTGACATGGTTTTTGATATTAAAAAATGAACACGCCTTTGTTGGTATAACAGTATTTGAGTTAAAATATTTTATCATGTTGTCTAAATTAAGTATTCATACATGACCAAAGAATATTTCTCATAGTGCAAATCTGATAAAGTCAAACTGAAGGGGCAAAAGTTGTCTAGTTAACTATAAGTATCATGGCAAATAATAAGCGTTGTACACTTACAGAAAAATGAAGGTGCTTTTTTTTTATGAATAAGTGATTTCGTATCTCTTTTGCAGTTTTAATTTCGAATGACATGATTAATTAATGCCATTGTAGACCATAACACTTTTCATGGGATAGTTATAATATAGTTACAATTTAATTTCTTGATGTAGGAAAACTTTAATACCATTGTTTTTATAACAGCTTTCAATGTTGTTTATAAAAAAATATTTATGAAAAATTGATTATTTTAAGTCATTTCCATAAAATATATAAAAAGCATTACGAAATGAAATTTCTTCTTAATTATTATTATTCATTTCATTTATTAATATTTATCATTTAACATAATTAATGTTTCACTAATTTATTATTTAGTTCACTTACTATATCGTTTAGTGTTTTTATCATTTACTCAATATTTTTTTCCGTTAAGATTTGGAAACAAAATTGTCACTTGCTAACAGAGACTCAAATAACTAAAGCCAAAAAGTGTTGCATCGTATTTGCATTTCACCCATTATAATTTCGATCTCATATGAACAAACCAGCAAATGTAGAAACAAGGATGAATACTGATTTTTGTAATACCGTTATGCAAAATTCCTTTGGGAACTATTTTATATTAAAATCTCAATTAATTCCATAAATTATATTTTTCAATGTTAGTAATTATTCAACTTACTGATTATTGATTATCTTATCCCCTAGAAACATACAATTAGAAGCTCGGAAAAAGCAAGTAAGCGGACATTTATTTCATTAGAAAAGGCATCGTTTTGAATTTTTCTTATATACGTAATTTATTTTTTACAGCGAAAAATTTTAAAAAAGAAAATATTTCTAGAATAAAGCAAGATCAACATTTACATATAATAATTCCATTAAAACATAAGGGTCACTTCTATTTTCATAACTATCCTTTCGATATGAATTTTAAATAGTAAAACTTGAAACAGACTAGCTACGGATTCAACACCAGACCATGAAAGATCGACAAAAGATTTTCATTCTTCTAATGCTCCCAATGGAAGCCTAATTGCCATTCTAAAATTCCACGTGCAGAAACAAAATCGAAGAAAACTCCTCAAAGCCACTACCTTGACCACGATATTTACTCTCTATCGCCGCCTTTCCCCTGCCACAACACCATCAAAATGCGAAGCGCATATCCAACCTCATTCTTCATTTTTTTTCTCACTTGAGGTCCAGTGATTCTGGAATAATTTCGGCCAACCAGACGATTTCGTGGTCGGCGTGTGTGGTGGCCACCCAAGACTCGCCAATTGGCATTCCTTGGGTCCCGCCCCTGTAACAGTCAGTCTTATTGTGGGGTCCGCGAACACCGATCATCATCAGCGTTTTCATAACCATATTTCGAAGGCACTGGTCACAAGGGCTTGGAAATAGTTTGACTCAGACTGCTCATTAGAGCGGCAGGTGAAACATTTTACTTACTTCAGACTTTTCGCTAAAAAGAAGAATTATTCATGGAAAAAAGGGATTTCGTTCGTGCAGAATCGTCAGATTTTTCTACCCTAGCATATTCATCGAAGGACCACTAAAATTTTTGAAATCAAGTGTTTTAAATATTTTTCGGAGATTAATATTTTCTTATTAAACCTTAGACTGCGTGATTTTTTTTTTGTTTTTAAATATCGATACTATTGTGCGTAATATTTTTAGGAATATTTTTTTTTTAGTTTTTTTCTAAATTGAATGCAGATTATTTATATGTACAGGTAATAAAAGTGTAAACTTGAATTAATAGTCTCCATAAATATTTTTTCAACAAATGTAAAAAAAAAAGAATATTAAATTAAAAAAATTATTTATTTATTCAAACGCGTCTTACAATTTATGCATTGCATCAAACTATACTTTTATCAATTCAGAAGCATAATGCGTGGCAAGTGTGTGGAGAAAAAAAATATATAATACCTATTGTTTTTCTACTTTGTACTACCAGAATGACTTGGATGATAAGAAAGCTTCTCTGCAACTAAGAATTTCAAGCTAATTTAAAAACTGTGCATATTTAGATTTATAAGGAATAATGAAGCTCTTATTCAGTTTGATTTAAACACAGCACTTATTCCACAAAATAAAAATTGACTAAATAACTCCCAATGAAAAGCAAAACAATTTAACAAATTGATAAATATTTTAAAATAACAAATCTCTTTTGTTATCCGAATAATAATAATAATAAAGGCACTGCAAAAATCTACACGTCAAATATGAAACGAAGCACAACCTGATGGGAATTTATGTCATATCGAAATAAGGAACTCTGATTTTATCTTGTTGAAATATCATTGTACATCATTGAGCTGTACTGTATCAGATTTTCGAATTGTTTCCAAATCATAAATATATTTCTTCTACATTGAGACATTCTTATTGTTATGTTTAAAATCTAAAAGGTGTAATAAATTAAATGATCTGATCAGAAACCGTAATAATCCCTTTTTTTAATTAAAATTCAAGAATTAGAATGGTAATTGCACAGCATTCGCGAAATAAGGGAGTTTCATCAGTATTATTACGAGTGCCGTACAACAGCAGCACGGTAAATGCCAGAATAAGATATCTAAATTCCGCCAACACTTCTGCCGAGTTATCGGCATCAATAAAATATTCAGAGCAATTGAAATTTCTCACTTCGACGAAGCAGAAGCTTAGCCTTTCAGGAATCTCTCCCCCCCCCCCAAAAAAAAAAAAAAATCACAAAGTTAACATGGTGATCTTGAGACGAATTAAGCTATCGTCTAAGTACTGTTATTGGCTAATATAAACAATTATAACAGCATAAATCAAATTTTAGTAATTAATTAGTTTATTTCCTTATTATCCTTGAAATTTATAAATAAAAAAAGGTACTAGGATTTCAAATTGGATCGTTCTTTTTACGCAATAATAATGTCTAAAACTATTCTGTTTTTGATATATTGATATACTGGAATACTTATTGTTTGATTGGTTTTAAATAATTAGAATCAAGTTTCAATATGCTGTGCTAGGCTAATTCGGAAACATTTAGAAGCAAGGTTATATATGAGGTCAATTCTACAGTTATAAATTGAAAGAAAGATTTGCCAACTTCAAACGTGTATTTATATTCAGACCTACCAGGAAAGAGAGAGAGAGATGGCAAGAAAGCAAAATCCATGGGGCCAAAGCCCAGGGGAAGGGAGAATTTGGTCAGGAATAAGGGGAGGTTATTAAGAAAGTGATAAATTTGTGTATGCTTGTGGGGAGAGGATGCATGCCGATTCTTTGCCTCTAACCCAGCTCAGCCCTGTTTTATGTAAAGAAATTACTGTATTAATAATCTATATATGCTGGTAATTTGCTAAAAAACTGGATTAAAAATAAAATTCTAAATAAATAGTTTTAATTGAAATTGCTTTCATTTAACATTCATTAAATTTCAGTTCGAAATTCGAGGATAGTGATAAAGTATCTTTGAAGAAAGAATTATTTTAAAACTCAAAAACTGGTAGAAAATGGGAAATCTCCCACCAAGAAATACTAATGTGTTTTTAATGAATTCATTATTTAAAAGGTATTAAAATTAGTGAGAAATATCTAAAATGTTTTCATAGAATTAAATTTCAGTTTCTTCATTTGTAAATTCCTCGAATGTTTTATTTTCTGCTAAAGGCTGCACACACCCAAACTACAGAAACAAACAGAAAAGCAAATAATAATGAAAAGAGAAGAAAATTCGCCCGAAGACTAACATTTTGCTGCATGAAAATAACAACTTTCCGCTGGAAGAAAAGCAAAAGCGCACCTTCTCCGACAAACTGCTGAACTAAACGACAAAATCGCACGCGATCCAAGCTCTCATTAAGTTACAACGTGCCCTTTTCTTTTTATCGCCCACTTAAACCACAGAACAAGTGGTCAGTTAAATTTATGGCCGCTTCGCCTTTATTTCTCTTTCTTTCTTTCTTTCACCATCAGCTATTTCGCTACAGTTTAGTACTCGTGGTTGGCGAAAACTAGAGGATATTTGATAAGAAGTCGTAAAACATGCAGATGATTTAATTATCATCCATTTCTGGCCCATCTCGATGGATGGAAATAGTTGGGTGCTCAGTCCGTTCGGACTGCAACAGAACGGAATGGATCATTAAGTGTTTGGCATTGAAAAAGAGATTTTGCTATTGGTACTTTATTCATGGTTTCATTCCGATTTGGAAATAACTATGGGTTCCTGAATTAAGTAAAATGTTTTTTAGCTATTCGCATATAAGAAACAAATGAATTGTAATAACGAGTATACGCAAATTTCAGTTTCGGGTTTTTCATGAAGTTCAATTTTTAGAACTTTGTTGATTCTAAAAGGGAGAGAGAGAGAGAACACCATTTTGGAATTATGTCTGTCCGGCTGAGAACATGATAACTCATATAAGAAACAAAATATAAATATGAAATTTGAGTTGCAAATTTCCCAAAAATGCATATTTCTAATGTATTTTAAACATTAACCATTTAAACAAAGTTCGCGTGCATGTGTCAACGGTAACTAAAAGGCATATTTAGATAAAATGTAATATTCAATTATCTTTATTATGGATATCGATTATGATCTGAACCAACAAATATCTTACTGTCTGAGCATACCGGAAATGCAAAGATATTGATTGATAAATGCAATTCGTGTGGGATCTTGAAATCCAAAATGTAACTGAGTGTAATAACTCAAGAAAGAAACTTTTTCCAGACAAATGATTCAGTTGCGGTTTTCGGTGCTTTCTCGTTGATATATATATTTTTGGGCGTATTCGTCGGAGGAGTACAGAATGCAATATTTTGCATACAAAGTGGGCAGCGGTAGCCTGGTGGTAAGGTGTCGGCTACGGAACCGCAGAGTTTTCAAGTTAGAGACCGGATTCCACCGAAGAACCCCCTCAGGGGCTTACCTACTATAGGTGAGTACGGGTGTCCCAATCCCGAGGTACCCAGGGATCTTTACTCCCTTTATGTTTAATCTCCACTGCGCCTTCTGCTGTCTCCTTTTTTCTTCTTTCCCTCGAGGGTAGGCGAGGGAACTCTCCATGTGAAGCTGTCGCCACTCTGTTTGCGTCCTGCTTCTCATGGACAGCTAATACCCCCACGTGTTTGCCGTGCGTGGCGACCCATTAGACGGGCGGTGCACTGTGGTCCCCGGTGTATCAATCGGCCGTAGCTAGCAACCTGAGTTACTAGTCTGCTAGGGATCAAGCGAAGGGGTTACTCCTTGGGCTTGGCGTTAAGGGTGGTCACTGTCCCCGGGGGTAACTCCGAGCGTATAGGTTCCGGCTAGCGCTAGGGTAAGCGCCGAGGCTGGGAATGGCCAGAGCCGGTGGCTGCCTTCCCTTGTTGGGCTCCGTGGTGGGCGGTGCCGTCGGACCTGAAACCCTATTCATATCGTATGGGACTTAAACTAATTTCTCAACAAATGAACGGAAAAAAAAATTAATTTAAAATATTTTGATCATTTCTTTATAATGAAAAGAATAACAGAAAGTAAAGAAACATTCCACACTGTTTCGCCTTTCCTTGTTGAAAAGGCCGTCGTTAGTACACTTGGTGAAGTTTCTTCTATTCGCAAACTTCGTTCTGGAGACTTGTTGATTGAAGTAAACTCCCGACTACAAGCACAACAGATTCTCAAGTTGAAAGCTTTGGCAACTATTCCTGTATCCGTTACCGCTCACACATCTTTAAATACCTCTAAAGGTGTGATAACTTGTGGGGAGTTACTTAATACTTCCAATGAAGATATTATAAAAGAATTCAAATCTGAAGGAGTAATTCATGTACGCCGCATCTCAATTCGGCGAGACGGACAACTCCTTCCCACAAAGCATCTTGTTCTCACCTTTCAAACACCAACATTGCCAGAAAAGGTTAAAGCTGGTTACATGCGTCTTGCTGTCCGACCATTTATTCCAAATCCTCTTAGATGCTACCAATGCCAACGTTTTGGGCATTCAAAGATGGCCTGCCGCGGGACACTCACATGCGCCCGTTGTGCAGAGAAGGGACATGACAGCCAGCAGTGTACGGCACCCGAAAAGTGCGTCAACTGCAATGGCGAACACACTTCATTTTCAAGATCCTGTCCACGTTGGAAATTGAAAAAAGAAATCATAACTGTGAAAACTAAGGAACAAATCCCATATCCGGAGGCAAAAAGGAAAATCCTTGCACAAACACCTTCCCCTGGCATAAGTTATGCATCCATTACTAAAAAACCATTTTGCAAAAACTGTAAATGTAAAAATTGTGTTCAGATTTTAACTGAGAAAGAAACCCCTGATTCCCTTGAAAAACAAACCCCTGTTAAATCATCTGATTCGGATACTGAACCATCTACAAACAGTGCTCCAGAAACTCATGAAACCAGAAAACGGAAACCAAAACCCCAACGTTCTCTAAAGCTAAAACTTTCCAAACGCGGTCTTTCGCAAGAAATGATATCAGAGAAACTGAAATCAAAATTGAAATCTAAAACCCAAAATTCTGTAGCTCTAGAACTTGCAAAGCAGGGCATAGCCCACAAAGATTTAATATCTGTTTTCGGTAACCCGCCCAAAACTCCAGATCTCATCACCCTCCATCCATCTGAAGGGGATGAGGATTTTGAAATGAGTTGCGATGTTTCGGCAACTCAAACTATTGTTTCCAAGCATGCTCAACTTGCAAAACTCTCGTAATGGGTACCTTCCTTTCATGGAATTGTCGCGGCATTCGTCCCAAACTCTCAGACATCAAGACAATTTTCAATAAATTTAATCCAGTTTGTTTATGTGTTCAAGAGACCTTCTTGAAACCAAACACCTCGCTTAAATTACGCGGTTATAATTGTGTTCGGAAAGATGCAGACACAGAACCTCGCAGTTCTGGTGGAGTCTGTATCTTCACTTCAAATCTTTATCCGAGCACACCTCTTACTTTACATACATCTCTACAGGCTGTGGCAATTCAAGTTCACACACGAGCATTAGTCACGGTCTGTAGTATATATTTACCGCCTCATGATGTCGTTAGTCAACAACAACTTGATAACCTAGTGGACCAGCTTCCTAAACCATTTATTATTCTAGGTGATTTCAACGGACATAGTACTTTATGGGGATCGGAAGATACAAATTCTCGTGGACGACAGATCGAGCAATTTATTTCAAATAACTGTCTCTGCCTCCTAAATAATGACGAGAAGACTTATTTCCATCAACCCACTCGCAGCTTCCACAGTATTGATTTGGCTATATGTTCTCCTGAGCTCATGCCACTGCTGACTTTCGCAGTAAGTGAGGATCTTTACAATAGTGATCATTTCCCTATTATAGTCTCCCACGCTGATAGCGGCGGTGCGACATTATGTCCTCCGCGTTTTCTATTCCAGCGGGCAGACTGGGATTCTTTCAAGCATTTGGCAGAAATCACAGAGAATATGGTTAATACTTACAACATCACGGAAGCAGTGCAACATGTCGTTGATAACATAATAAGCGCCGCAAATGTCACCATTCCAAAGAGTTCCCCACATGTAAGAAAATTCCGCAGACCGTGGTGGAATGAAGCTTGCCGCAATAGTTATAAAAATCAGAAAAAACGCTGGAACATATTTAGAAGATACCCTACGACAGAAAATCTTGTCGCTTTTAAAAAAGCCAAAGCCTTAGCTCGACGAATTCGGCGTCATAGTCAAAGAGAATCTTGGATCAAGTTCGTATCCTCGATCACATCCTCAACTTCCACTAAACTTTTGTGGAAAAAGATAAAAGCTGCAAATGGCATTTACAGCGAATCCTCCATTCCCGTTTTAAAAACAGGAAATATGTTGTATTCTGCCCCATTAGACGTAGCTAATATTCTAGGCCAAGCATTCGCACAAGTTTCCGCAGCTGATTCTTATAGTCCTGAGTTTTTGGCAATTAAGAATCCCGCGGAACGGTTGCCTTTGCATTTTAATGATAGTCATACCTTTTCATACAATTGTGAATTTAGGATGTTCGAATTGGAAAGGGCTCTATCTCAAGCCCACGATACAAGCCCCGGACCAGATGGAGTAACTTATAGCATGCTTCGCCATTTAAATGCGACTTCTCTATCTAATTTGTTACTATTGTTTAACAGGATTTGGACTGAGCAGAAGTACCCTAAACAATGGAGCGAAGCTACTGTAATTCCAATTCTAAAGCCTGGGAAAGATCCATCAAGCCCTTTACACTACAGACCAATTGCTCTTACCAACTGTCTTTGCAAGACTTTTGAACGCATGGTTAATGCTCGTCTAATCTACGAATTGGAGAAACAAGGCTGCATCTCCCAGTTGCAGAGCGGTTTCCGCAAAGGAAGATCGACTTTTGATAATCTGATTTTGCTGGAAACCCAAATTCGCAATGCAAGGAGAAACCACCTTGTGTCCATATTCTTTGATATTGAGAGGGCTTATGAGCGTGCGTGGCGCTTTGGCATACTTTCTACACTTTTTAAATTTGGGTTTAGAGGAAACATGCCCATATTTTTACAGAACTTTTTATCGTATAGAATTTTTCGAGTTCGTGTTGGTAATTTTTATTCAAATCATTTTATACAAGCTGAGGGTGTTCCTCAGGGAAGTGTCCTCAGTGTCACCCTCTTTATTGTTCATCTCAGTCTAATTTTAAATCATTTGCCCTCATTCGTACACGCCAGTCTGTATGTTGATGATTTACAGATCTCATGTTAGGGTAGTAACATGAATATAATAGAACAGCAATTGCAAAATGCAGTTAATAAGGTGGTAACCTGGTGCAATAAAAATGGCCACACTATCTCTCCTGAAAAGAGTCGATGTGTTCACTTTTGTAGGAAAAGAAATATGCACTTAGATCCGGTTATAAAGATAAGAGGCACACCAATTCCAGTTGTGACTGAAGTACGGTTT
Source organism: Argiope bruennichi (assembly GCF_947563725.1). Lineage (NCBI taxonomy): Eukaryota > Metazoa > Arthropoda > Arachnida > Araneae > Araneidae > Argiope > Argiope bruennichi. The sequence goes on along the minus strand of NC_079154.1, from coordinate 140,997,749 downwards.
TTGGGAGTGATCTTCGATCGCAAGCTCACTTTCCTTCCATATGTCTTAGACTTGCGGAAGAGGTGTGAGAAAAATTTGAACATTTTAAAAGTACTTTCTAAAACATCTTGGGGTGCCGATCGAACCTCCCTACTCCGTATATATCAAGCGATCATTCTTTCACGCATGGATTATGGGTGTATGGTGTATGGGTCTGCCCGCCCTTCTGTTTTGAGACATCTTGATACTATCCATAACTCTGCTCTCAGGATCTGCTCTGGTGCTTTCCGCACCTCTCCAGTTGAGAGTTTATATGTAATTTGTCACCAGTTGCCACTTTGTTTGCGGCGTCAAAAATTGTCTACTTTGTTTTATTTTCGGGCACTATCTGTCCCAAACCATCCCATTTATTGTATGGGTTCTCCTGAAAACCTTCAAAGAATTTATAATGCCCGACCTTATCATATTCTACCTTTTTGTCGGAGAGTCAAAAATGCCCTGCATGACTCTGATCTTAATAACATAGCCATTAAATCTCTTGATCCTTATTCTTTTCCTCCTTGGGATATTCCAAATTTGTCTTTTCTGAACCCTTTTCTTGGCTTTGATAAACTTTCAACTAGTTCTGTTATTTTTCAACAGATTTTCCGTGACCACCGCTGTCAGTATTCCTCTTTTACCCCAGTGTTTACAGATGGCTCAAAATCAGATGGACATGTTGGTTGTGCCATTATAACTCCATCTGATACACTCAGCTACCGTCTTAACCACGTTTGTTCTGTTTTTACTGCTGAGTTGATTGCAATTTTTTACGCACTAAAGGAAATTTCCCCTTCTACTGAGCGTAATTTTATCATATATACTGACAGTATGAGTGCTTTGGAAACCCTTGCTCATTTCCAAAACCACATGCATCCAATCGCTTTAGAAATTTTGTTTAACCTGCGGTTACTACAAAACAGGGGTTTTAATATAATTCTCTGCTGGGTTCCGGCTCACGTGGGTATTGCGGGCAATGAAAGGGCTGATGTTGCAGCTAAATCTGCATCAACATTTCAGTCTCAGGCCCACCCATATTGTGACATCAAAAAGTCACTTGTTTATAAACTCTGTACAACTTGGCAAGATTCATGGGACCTACAGATCCAGAACAAACTACATTTAATAAAACCTACAATTGGTTTGTGGCCTGTTCTACCTATACGAGAGGCTGATGTTAAATTGACTCGCCTCCGTATAGGTCATACGCGTTTCACTCACCGTCATCTAATTTTTGGTGATAGAGCGCCAATTTGCCCCACGTGTCGTGTGAATTTTAGTGTAAAGCACATCTTTGTTGAATGTCCTTCTTTTAATCATCAGCGTCATTGCCTTTTTAAGTCAACTTCTCTTAACTTAAAAGACTTGATTGGTGAGAAACACCATCCAAATGTTTTTAAATTTTTAAAATCAATTGGGTTTTTTATGAGTATTTAACATTTTTCAATTTTCTTGATAATCATTTTTGCCTATCATATGTGTCTTGTTTTTTTAAAAACTGTATCGCTTTTAATTCAAATGGTTTCTAGAATTGAACTTTAATTCAACAAAAGTCTGGCGCAGTTTAGCCAAGAATGGCTCTTGTGCCAAAAAAACACAAAAACCAAACCAAACCAATCAACCGAAGAACCGTTGTATAAGCGGATCTAGTGCATGCTAAGTCCGTCGGGGCCGAGCATCCTCCCGCAGGCGTGGTGTGGAATCTTAGAAAAGGGGTGCCAGCTCTGGTGTCATCTTCGTCATCTGACCACCGTTCAAAATTACGAGGTTCGTCCCGAAATAGTCCTAGATTTGCTTTAAAACGGGACGTATAAGTAAACTAAACTAAACTTTGCATACAGTGTCGAAGGGGAAAGATCCCCACTGGTTTAAACTCGGGACTTTCTAAGTTGTAGACCATCTTGAAAGAGGACAGAAAGAAAATTTATTGGAGGCTTCTTAAGCATTATAAGTCTTTTTGCTTTCATATTTTTCAATGTTATTTTGAAAAATAATTATAAAATAACTTATTTGACTTTAAAAAAATCCTATTAAATTTTGACAAAAGCCATTTAAACTGAATTTCCTTCCAATTAATTAATTGTTTATTTTCCTTCCATATTGTCTTTAAAGTCGCAACCATATTACTCTAACAGGATCACAAAAATGCCAACAAACAAAAAATGTTCATAAAAAAAATCCCCTTTTACCTCATTATTTCATTTGTTATTAAAATGATACAATATTCATAATTATATTCTATTATAATATTTGATTTTATTAGTTATACCATTACCTTAAAGAAATTGAAGAAAACGAAGAGCAATTGATTTTTGTTTATTATCAATTTTTAGAAAGAAAAAAGATTTTTGTATTATTTTTTAAACATCAACAATCAAGCGCTGCATAAATTTCTGCAGTAGCATATATTTCAAGCAGTAACACATTTCATTTCATTCACCATGTTTCTTTTTATTGAATTAAATACCAAATATTTGTACTCTATATCGCTTGTAAATAGTTTAATTCTCTGTCTCTCTCTCTTTTTTTTTTTTTTTTGAAAATTTCATTTGAAATTTGAACTTTTTCTTTAAAAAGGTTTATTGAACTTTTAAATTTAAAGTTATTTGTTTAAGAAATAAAATTCCTGGTGTTAATGCTGCATTTGTGGCTGTGTTTTCACGCCATCATTTTTTGGCATTGCAAATTCACGTGGAGGGATAAAACGGATTACTAATTTTATAATTTCCAATGATCTGTAAAGGAGATAAAACTTATTCTTTTTCTAAGACAGTATACTATTTTAAAAGTTTATCTTGAGATTTAATCTATCCGTAATCTGAAAGTTAATCAGTTAATGGAAGAATTAATTACTAATTTAATGCTCTTCTTTATAATTTAAAATCTAATTTCAATGCATATAAGAGCGTGTTCAACTAACTTTACTTTTGATTAAGTTATTCAAGTGATTCTTAAATTAACGGCTACTTACAGTATTTAATATATTTTGCAGTTCAATACGCTTGTCAGGCACGCTATTGCACGCGAATCAATTTTAATTAAATAATTGGCCTTAAATATTAAATTGTTGTTGATAACGCAGAGTAACCAAAAATCTTTCATCTGATGCAAAGAGCTTTTAAGCTTATTCTCACTGTAATTAGTAAGTTCATTTGAAATAAGTTTGAAGTAAGTTTTTCTTTTCCTATTTGTTGAATTTTTTGAGAGATTTACTGTAACTAAATTGTAAATAAAACTTTAATGTGCAACTAATTTCTAAAAAATAAGAGTAATATGAAATAATTACTTAATTAAATTTTTTTAATCTTTTTAAAACGGAATAAAAATGACAGACTAATTTACCTTATTACGATATACAAATTCTCAAGACAAAATGAAATCACAAATTTTCAGTTTCAGAACAATCTGTACGGAGTTAGTAAAAGTTATTTAATACTTTTTAACTCATTTTATACAGGTGGTGTATTTGTTAATTAAATAATTATTTTCTTTTTTCCAGAGTTGTATATGTGAAATTTTGCAATCGATTTTAAGAAAACTTCCCAGTAAGCCATACCCGATGACAATTTTTTAATCTAGCGGACAAGAAAACGAATTAGTGCTGCACTGTCGTCTAACTCTGAGAGCCATTTAAAGTTTCAATTTTCAATTTTCTTGCTCATCGAGAAAGCAGTTTTAAATCGATTGCAAAATTTGCACCAAGCAGACAAATATACAAAAGATCGAGTTAATAAAAATTTGTCCAAAAATTAATAAATAACAAACCTAACTATGGCTTGTTACAGCGACATCTGTCCGTAATGAATGTTCTGACTAATTTAAAGTCGTGAAACTGCAAAGTTTGTAAAAAACAAGTAAATAGACAGACAAAAAAGTGAGTTAGTAAAATCGTATTAAAAAAAAGAGGGGTGGGGTGGGGAAGGCAAAGAATATTAGAATCAATTGTCATTCAAAAAAGATCTGCTATGAATAAAAAATACTATACTTTGGATTTAGTCATGCAGAATATCAGGTGTATAAACATCACTAGGTGATTTCTTTGGATTTGGAAAATCTTTCTCTTTGTTTCGCAAGGAGATCACTCGAAATGTTCCTGCTTCTTCTGCCTACGTAATAACAGAGCCAAATAATAACATTGGATGAAAAGAGATAGAATACTGTAGAAAAGTGAATGATTTCATCAGGAGATATAAAAGACAAATGCCAGAATACATGGGATATTTATAAAATATAGAACAATGCGGAAGAATATATAATAATACGGGACAAAGGATTGTGTAAACATACTAAACTCAAAAACATCAAATGAAAAAAGTTTCCACAGTAGATTTTTTTTTTTTTTTTTACTTCATTTGATTTTTTTTATTTCTAATTTTCAAGTAAGCCTTTATAGATGCACAACAATGTTACTGAGGACTTTCATTCAGCTAAATTGTTTATATAATTTATATAATATATAATATATAATTTATATAATTTATATGTTTATATAATTGTTCATTAAAAAAAGTTTTTTAGATTTAATACCTATGTAGTGTTGAGTAAACTCCTAGACTCTAAAATAAGCGTTCGTTTGTTCATTAAATTTAAATTACCATTACACTCAAAGGATTTTCTTTTCATTTCTGAAGTAGATTCCATATATACCATGCTCATTCTAGAAAAAAACAAGAGAGATTCTATACTTATGTCTGAAACATCATAGCTTAATAACATTTTTGGCTTAAATGGTCGTCTGCCTTGATTCCATTAGCCGTTGCATTCTCGACGCTTTTCCCAATTCACAGAACGAATGCCAGCGAAAAACTTTATCATGTAAAAAGGAATAAAATATTTTGAAATATGTTTTATAATAAAGTGAGAAATCTAATAGTTATTTATGTTAGTCACACGAGAACTATTACAATGTTGCTATTTTATTGAATGCGATAATATAAAGGAAAAGTATTGTTAAAAAAATGTATGTGGAAAATAATTTTGAAAAGTTTACTACCATTAGAGAAAAAAAATGGCATAGTTATTAAATTTGTATTACTAAATGTTTAAAATTTAAAGTAGACAATATTAGTTTTTGTGCCGTTGAAGTGATTGACGAAAACTATTAACTTTTCGATTCATTTTAAATGAATTAAAAAAGATATAAAATTTTGAAAACGTTTCCTTAGTAAATACTAAAAACTTTAGAAACAACCATGTGACACATCAAATATTGATTCAACCATCTACTCTGTAGAAAGTTTTGAGTCTTTTTTTTTCCTTGCATCACACATGATGTGTCATGTCTTTTTAGATAGGATGTCATCCAATAAATGTTAAAAATATCTTTGATCATTTCAGTACTCTTCCTTTTACATAGTTTTTGTTATAAAATAAAAAAAATTCAAAAAAGCATTTTTACCCGAAATCGAAACCAACTTGAATAACGAAAATCCTCAAATATCTTAATAATAAAATTTTAACAGATGGAATCTCATTCAAGTAAGAAGATGCATTATTAAAATGACAGTTTTAAATGTAAAGAGAAACAGTACTGGATCTCCAGATGATGAATCTGATTTGAAATAGCCTTTAATACAGAGAAAAATGAAACACGGAATTTCTTCTTCTTGAAAATGGGAAATGAAAGAATAACGGAAAAAAAGAAAAAAAAAAAAAAAGAGTGAAAGAAAGAGTGTAAGTCTTTTTCCAATCTAAAGGAACGATTCGATTGTCGATGAGAATTACAAAGCCGTTTGTCGATACTAAAAACTTTGATCGGGAGAGACACACAACTTAATTAAGTTCATTCAATGAACATTTCGATAAAATATCCGAAAGAAGAGAATGGTGTCAAGTTTTTACGAAGAGAAAATAATTTCTTTATGAATTTATTTCCATTTTATGTAAAAATCGACTGCAGTGAAAAGAGTCGACGAATGTTATCCACTCTTTGGTTGCAGAGTGACTGTATTCATACTCACACACGTTTGTCTAGGACTTTTTTTTATAGACAGATTCCTTCTGAAATCTGTGGCATGAAGGCTACATACCAAACACGCATTATTAATTACATATCCAATTTCAGAAAAAAGCGAATCATAAAAAAAGCAAGATGTGGATTTTTTTTAATGATTTTATAAAATACTTTTCATTTGCAAATATATATATATATGTGTGTGTGTGTGTGTGAATTTTTTATCCCTTCACTCGGAGTGTGGAAACGTGTCGGCTTTTAGCAGATTCAGCAGATTTAGGGCTCGTGGTGAATGAATTAAATAGAAAAAGTGGAATGGCATTAGGAAATAAGAGAATATTTAAGAATGAAGTGAGTAGGTGAGCTGAATGGAGCACAAACTTTGGAAATGAATCAAGTTTAAATTAGATTTTAAAATATCATTACACACACGCACACGCACACGCACATCTATATCCATCTATATATATATAAATTGAATGTCTGTCTCTAGGTCTATATATTTCGACACTCCTTGACGGATTCGAATGAAATTTAGAGCATATAATACTTATCCTTTTAAGGATTCAAGTACGTTAATAATAAACCTCCCCTTTAACCCCATCAATCACTCGCATGCGTTTGCCATGATCAAAATTTAGTTTGCAATCTTTGGGGACGTACTTTACTTGAAATCTCTAATTGAAATAAAAACTTAAGCTTTAAAATATTTGCAATTTCCTTTATTTTTTGACAATTTTGTCTCGTCATTTATCACCCAAACATTTTTATGCCTCGGCAGGAGTACGGCTCGTTTCATTTTTTTAATGACTGTTTCTTAGCTTTCATATTCAGGCTTATTCACTTCGATAATTAGATGTTATTGTATTTCCATATTATATTACTCTGAATTTAAAGCTAAAAAAATTTCAACGAATATTTTCTTTTTATTAAAATGAAGACTTATTTTTCTGTCAGCCGTTATTTGTTATATCATCAAGGTTGAAAATTAAAATGCTGGATTTCGAAAATCTGATTAAATATTAAATATATTCTACATATTAAGGTTCCAAAAATGATATAAGTTTGAATGTTTAATCCCAATTGTAATTTCAAGCATTCTTTCTAAATATGTATAAAACAATAAAAGTGAAAATGATGTTTACGCAGAATTTAAAGCTCCAGAGCAGTAATTATTCTCATGTATTGTTAAATATAAGTTATGGCAAAAGAAAGGTGCTGAAATCTTTTAAGAAGTTAAATAAAAGAACAATAAAACTTTAAAATTATGTTTTTTCTTCTTTTTGTAAAAACAAATAAACTTAGACGGAATAGTGGGCATTCTGGCTAGTTTATTTCAATTTTGGAAACAGGAAAAAATTCCTTCAAATTCCTATTCTCTGCTACACTATTGATTTTTTCCACCAAAAAAATAATTCTAGATACAACACATTAGCTTTCTCCGTTTCACAATCAAATTTGATGGTTTCTTCTATTCTACAGAGATACTGAGACTGTTTATACATTTTCATAAAGATTTCGAAGCCTTTTACAGCTTTAATGTTATTATCGTAAACACTATTTTTTTTAACGTTCGATATTGGAATCTTTTTCTGGACTATGAATTTGCATCGTGATTACCATATTAGAAGGCTTTTCATAAAATTTTCAGGCCTATTGATTTCCATTCCTATTCTACTATTTTCTAGAATTTATCACTCGTGGTAGGTTTATGCTTAGAATTTATTTCAACAGATTAAATGCATAATATTCCGTAGACAAAACAGCAGGAATAGGGTGAAAATGCATACATGCAATACTTGTGTCAGTCTTCGTTTTTTTTAAGGAATACACTGATGTTTTTTGAAGTCGCCTCCTTTTGATGAAGTTTCACTCTCTGGCAGTCTTTGGGATAAAGAAATAGAAATTCTTCTTATTTTTAATCTCCCATTGTGGATGAATATTGTGACAACATAAATCCCTTATTGGAAATTCCTTGGGAAAGCATTGTTAGAAACATATTCTTAATTTTCAATAGTAAAAAGACCTTTTTCTATCGCCTTCCTTTAGTTAAACGAAATGCTTCATCGAAGATCACAATGCATTTCCGTTCATTTCCATTTAACAGCTTTCATAGGGAGTTAAACAACATTCTGTTCAGCATTGAGCCACATGTCTTGGCATACCTTGTGCTTTTTAATTTTTTTAAGTTGCAAATCTTGGCTTATTATATTATTTAATTCTCGCTATAGTTGTATTTAAAAAAATTGCACTAGATTTCTGCATCCATGGATTATCACTTATTAATAGAGATTTCGCTTTGGTAATATTTGAAACTGCACGTATCTTTTTTGGACATTCGTTTGAAGTCTTCTTTCCCTTATAAGTAATGATTGGTGGTTTTCTCTTTCTGGTTATTATATTATTTGTAGAATATTGCTTATTTTTGCACCTAAAGATTTTGGCATCCTGCATTTGACGTTTTTGATCTCGTAACTGAAATATTTCTCTTCAGAAAAAAATATCCTTTAATCCACAGCTTGTTTAAGTAAAAGACAGTATTCTTCGTTTTAAATAATAATATGTTATCAGTAATTTTTTACTTCAAAAATGTGTTTTTTAAAAAAATTATTCATCGACATCGTCTGTAAATATTCTCTGTAGAAAAGAAGCTATCATCTAATTAGACAACAGACGTAATCCACGAGAGCCATGTGTTACACAGACGCGCATACATGAAGAAAGAAGTCTACAATATTTATATGAGCTCAAGTAATATTTATAGAATTCAAATATTAACTTGAGTTTATTAAATACGAAAATAAATCATGACAGATTTTGAACATAATTTTAATAATATTTTACTGTCCGAAATGTAAATATAAAGGTTTATTAAAAACCATTAGCTGAGAACTTTAAAGAGTTCATAATTAATAATGTGACGGAATATTTTAAAATATTTACATTATTTTATTCTTTAACCATTTGTAAATTGAGGTTTCAACTTTCATCTCTTTAAACCAGAGAGAGTTTGGTTATACTCTAATCTGAAGATTGACTTGAAATATGTGTACAAAATTCTGACATTTTTTCTAGAAGTTAATGATCTTTTTTTACAAGCATTAAAATTAAATACAAATAATATAAAAATAATAAACAAACTATAGAAAGCACAATTTACGCATGCAGTTATATATATATATATATATACGACAAATGGATATCATTTCAAGAATAATTTAAATTCGAAGAATTAAAAATCCTAAACACGTAAAAGTTAGATTTTTAAAAATTTAAATGATATTTATTTATTTTGAAATCTTCTGAATAGGAATTACTAAAGAGTAAACAAATTTGTTAAAAACAACAATTTTCATTAAATGATAAAACAGAAGATAGTATTTCTTGCATGTTTTTGTTCCCTAAACGGCATTAAGAGGTAACATTTAAAAAGATTTTTAAAAAAATAAAAAATTAAAACTTCTGTTTCATAAAGGATATACAAATCTAAAATATCAGACGTTTAAAAGCTAAGCTATAACACAATCTAAAACAATTTTTTTGCTAAGCATTAGTTTTGTTCTTTATTATGCTCACTTCTTCCCAAAAAGCATAAAAACCGAAATTGAATTCCGGAGCCATTTTCGTTTCGGGAGTCCAGAGGAAACTTCAAAACAGCTCGGAGAGATCAAGGAATCAAAGAAGATAGCGCCAATTTAAACAGAGGCAGCATACGTATGTACTTCCCTTGCGCCTGTAAATCACAAACCATTCGATGATTCTTAACTCTTCAGGGCCAAACATGTGAGAAAGTTAAATGAATTACTTACGCGTAGTTACCTTTGCCCTATCTTTCTCCCTAAAGTCATTTTTAGTTCCTATTTTGAGTGGGAAGGAGATCAGTCAAAAGCAAAAATACTGCTTCTGCCATTTTTAACCACCGCTTGTGTTTGCTATTCAGATTCTAAAGAAACGAGGGAATTTCAATATCCTTTTAATTCAAATTTTTCTCCTGTGCTTAAAGATATCTATTTATAACACAAATTTAAATTTAGTTATAATAATTTTAAAATCGCATTTTTATTACTGAACTAAAAAATAGAATGATTGCCTCTTTTATTTATTTTCTGTTGTTTAGACTTTAATTTATTATTTGTACTATAAATATTACTGAATTTTGAAATCGATTTTCCTCCAATTCGTCATTAGACATAGCTATGTAAACGGAAGCAAATTTTAATGAGATGATTCGATTCATCATGAATGAAAATATGAAACTGCATTGTCATCTAGAATACGTAGAGGTTTACAAAACTTTTGCAACCGAGAAATGAAATCAAAATGATGTATTAAATCTTTATAATATGAAATAAATATATTAAATAATTTTTTTTTTAAATCTTAAAGAACTGCTTTTACATTTGAATAGTCACAGTTATTTAAATGCACCGCACATCATGATCTTAGATATCCTAAATGCATCCCAGGGTCAGATGAAGACCTCTGGATGCCCTGAGACAAAGAAAGGCTCAGGACCCCTTTTTACCTCTTCTCCAATGACCAAAATCAGATGTATTTTTATTGATTTAATACCTATGCTAGCATTTATAAGAACCAAATTTTAAACAAAAGAAGTAAATATTAAGTGGCGGCTTACTTTGTAAAATTTATTTATTAATTTCAAGCGATTTGATATCAGAATAACGTGCATAAAAAGATATAAAGTTAAAATCTAATAGTAATTTTATACAACATAATAAAAAGAAAAATGACACGCTTTTAACACACTTAAAATTTACTTCATTTAATATTATTATTTAAATAATACTTAAAATTTTAATAAAAATGTTAATAATTTTAATTTGAATATGTTTGAAAGCACGTTTTCATAAATTTAATAAAAATATATTTAAATTACTTGCAAAATAGTGTACAAAATGACTCGGGGGGGGGGGGGGGTCGAGAGCGCTTGAAGTTGCAGGGTCTCTGTGCAGTTACCTATTTCACCTTTTTAATAATAAGTTAAATAAATCCATCTTTTTTATATCATAAAAAATTTTTGAAATCTGAAATGAATTCGATAATTTTACTTCTATGAAATGAATTCAATAAATGGAGGAAATAATATTTAAAAATTGAGTACTTGTTAGATGTCAATTCTATTATATATTTTATTAGTTTAAAATATTATTGTACAATTGTTAAATTTAAATGGATTTATATAATTTATTTCTTAAAAATGCATTTTAAATAAATTCCTGATTTTGAGATCATCAAATTTTTAAATAATAATTATTTATTTATAATTTACTTACTTTTTAAAATTAATTTTGCAATATCTATTAAAACTGTTAATTGCTAAAAATAAATATTTCTAACAGTTTCTAATTTAAAAATTGTACTTTCTTTCTTCGTCAACTTTTTTATTGTGATTCTCTCTCTTCTTAAAATCCTTAATGATTCGAAGAATTAATAAACAATTTAAATATTCAAGTTGTTATATTTTTTAAAGTTTAGTCGGGGAAAAATGTGTAACAAATTTGTCAAATTTCGTAAAAAAAAAAAAAAAAAAAAAGAATAATTTGAGTATTTTATTTAAGTATTGAAAGTATATATTGATTCCTTTCTTGAATTCAAGATTTATACTTTTAGTGAAAAATTGTTTAATAGTAAATGCATATATTCAAGCATCAATTTAAAAACAATATATACTGTTATGTTTATATTACCTAAGATAATTCTTTTTCGTAGCGAGAATCAAAAGAATTTAATACATTTTATGATTCGAAAATATTTCTATTAATATACGAGTGAAAAACATTTTCTATTGACAAAATAAATGAATCTTTATTTGAAAACTGTTGCTATATATTAAAATTTGCTATTCGTTTTTTCGTAAAAGGAAGTTCAAATTCAGCATATTTGCCCTTACTACGTTAAAAAAATTGTAAATATTTAATAGCAATTGCAATATTCTCTTAGCAAGACATGAAAAAGTATATGCTCTGCAAAAAATAGTATTAATTTACATTTTAGTAATAAAAAACTAATTATTAGTAATATTTAGCTTTTAATTTAAATGAAGGAATTCACGGACATTTTATAAAAATAACAAACTATTGTTCTTGCTAGACTCAAAAAGAAATGCTATTGATTTTATGAATAATGTGTAGTTTAAAGATCATTATTTTGCCACCTTAGAATTACGAAAAGTTATTTCTTATGAATTCATCGTCATTTTTGGTTTCAATTTTCCATAATGGAACACCATTTCTATTTGATGAAAAAAAGTAAAAGGTGTTTCAGTGTACTTATAACTGAATTTGCCTAAACATGGGCAGAATTTTTAGAATGAGTTAAGTGACACATTCATCCGTGCAATGTGTTGTTTATAAATAAAAAGTAGCATTTTTGAATACTTTTAAATATTATGATGTGAAAAGTAAAATTTTGCAACTATCATGAAGGTCAACTAAATTGCATTTTGGCAAAGGTTTGATTCTCCTCTTCTGCTTTTAGTTCTAATGAAATGAACTGGATGTAATGCGAAGTTCCTTAGAATAGTGTACAGAAACTTATGTTTTATTATCATAAAATAATTTCATAAATAGAATTAAATAAATTATTCAGTATAGCAAGAAAACTAGGGTATATTATCTTCTAAGCATGTCCTCCATGTAAGCATTTCTTTCCGATATTTCAAGATAGCAGATATACATTAACATTCGTCGTTAACTATTCATCAATAAGTAGATGTCTATTTTCTTTTATGTATAATTCACTATCCAAGATTCTTAATAAGTCATTTCAATGTCTTCTATCTGTGTTTAAAAGCATTATTTTCATTCATAATATCATTCTTATTCAAAATTCGTTGAATGGCTCTGTGCAGTGACACCATACTAAGAATAGACAATACTGTGAAGTTCCAAAAATTATATAGTTTTAATGCCATGTTAATTGTAGCTACTCTCAAACTAAGGGTCGTTATAAATATTACGAGCATCATTCTACATTTGCTCATGCAAGATTAACTCAAATTTACCATAACTGAGAGTTTCAAGTCAATAGATATTTAAAAAGGTATTGAACATGAAGAAAAATATCAGAATGAATGAATTTCATCTTATATTAGAAGATGGACCTTCAATGTAGAAAAAATTCCAGTTTCCACTGTTATATCTGGAAAATTTAGGATTCAATTTTAGATTTTTTTTTTCAATTCTAAAAATTGAATATATCTGATACATAATCTTTTCGGAATAAATTCAGCTCATAAATAGGCGAGAAGAAAAATAGTTAACTCATAAAAAAACTAGATATAAGTTCGAACAAATACAATGTACTCCACCAGATTTGAAATGTAGCTGGCAACGATGAAAGGAGGTTGGTATATTACAAATCTTATACTTACACATTTAGATCTATATTTATCGAATCTAACCTTTCTAAAAGAAAAGAAGGCTTGCACTGTTCACCGATTAAAATAACTACTGAAGACTGTGCAGAAACAACTAAGATTTATGTACGAAAGTGGAACGCAGGCTGAAATTAGTGGAGGAATATACCAGATTACACCTCATCACGCTGATTATTATTCTAATTACCCAAATTAAGCTTCCACTTCCTGCCTATACGTGAATTACAAAAACCTGTCTTTCATTATGATTTACTCAAGATGGGATTTAACTCTATATTTTATCATTTAAAACCCAAAGACTGAATGGGTGAACGTTCCTATCGTTTTAACCACTTCCATACCTTTATATGAGGATTTTTCTAAATTAAACGTATAACAATTGACAGATAAACTTCTTAAGCCACAAGCTTCATGTATTCTTCTTATATGTTATTATTTTCTGCTAGCTCTAATACCTTTATTAGTGCTACAATACTTCGGATCTTCTATGCAAAGATCCGAATCCCAGTCACGGCGAAATCAAATGGGAAAACGGCAGGCCACCGAAAAGCTACTAATCGGGAGGAGAACTCCGAAGAAAACACGTCACCAAAGCGTCAAATCAAAGACCAGTAGCAGACTCATTCAAATAACGTCCTCTTCTGAGAGTGAGAGTGAGAGAGAAACACCACACCCACCCGAAAGGTCCATTTCGATTCATCAAAAAAACGTAAGTGGTCCTACGGACCCACCGACAAATCCTCATTCCTGAGATTAATTGCAATAAAAAAAAAGAATGAATTTAAATAAATACAATAAGCTCTGCATATTAAATTATATATCTTGCTATTCTGTTGTATGGAATGTAATAACACTGAAATATATTATAATGTTTTCATTAGTATATTGTATTGAATTTATTATGATGCATGCTTTTCTATTTATTAAAATGGAAGTTTATAGAAGTGATTCATAAAAGAGGGTTTCCATTTTTCCTCCAAGCATTCAATTAGGTCTTCAGGCATCAGAGGCCTGAAGATCCAATAGTTCTAAAGATAATATTAGATACTAATAGTTATATTGGATCTAATAGAATGCCCAAATATATACGCATATCCTGAACAAATTCATGGCGTCACATGTTGAGAAATGTTCAGATTTCTGAAGTTTTACTAAAGCGCTCATATTCCTCCTATAAATTAAAGTATTAGTGGGTTCATATACGGTTATAATTATTTTTCCCACTCTCATCATTAGCACAGTAAAATTTGCTCCAAGATTTTTATCTGTTTCCGTCTCATTGAAGAATCACCGCCAACTTGTCATTGAAGCAAACGTTAAATATTATTTGGCAAAAATATTTCTCTAACCGAACAGGATGATGCCAACGGTAGAGTAACCAAAAATAATATACTAGGAAATGGTAACGATGTCAGTGTCAGTGTTTGGCAAAAGACAGCTGCCAAGCATTAAAATGGTTCTGTAGCCTTCATTTCGATTCAGCTGACTTCAATGCATATTTTCATCTCATGATTCAAACGCATTTTAATATTCTTTCGGTCATATAGATAGATGTATAATGAGATACCATTATGCTGAAAATGATATGGATGGATGATTTTCTTATACGGCATGCCAATGGTTGGGGAATACTTTTTGTTATCTTATAGTCATTCATATTTACGGAAAAAAGAATCCACTGAAAGAAAGAACATTTATTTAAAGGTTAGGCGCAACTGCATCAGGTTCAAAATTTTATATCCTTGCCATAAAATTCCGTCTGTATTTAGAAACATGGACTAAAAGATAACGGATAATATACGGGAATCATGGAAATTTAACTCTTCAAAGCGTGAATTTTAATATAATTATAATAATAATTATAATATCAACTGCATAACATCGTTAAAGACATTTTTAAAAGTTTATTTTTTTATTTTTTTTATGTTTAAAAAAAATTAGTTTCTTAAATTTTAATCTTTAGTTGTTCACTTGATATTAGTTATTAATATGTATATCTGAAAAAAAAGAAAGAAAAAGTCTCATATCCTATTTTAAAGTACCTTATGTATATATATATATATATATATATATATATATATATATATATATATTGTTTTTTAGTAATTACATGATTATATTGTTTTCTGGTATATCTAATATCTTCTGTTTTATAATTTTATATTCTATTTCAAAGCATATATTTGTTTTAAAAAAGGTATGATGAAAATAAACTAATTTTAGTAATGATATGGCATAGACCTTTTTTTTTAATAATTTTTTTTTCCTATTTAAAAACCATAGAGCCTGTGAATATTTAAGATTATTACTTTAAGCTATTTCATGATAATTTATTAATTTTTCATTATACGTTTCAGATTTATGGCTTAAAGGTTTAGCGCAATTTATGGCTTAAAGGTTTACAAATTTTAGCATTTCCTTAATAGTTTGCTTATGGCTCTAGAAAATATATTTAGGGCACAAAAATTGAATTCTATATTTTGTTTGATGATATTTGAATCCAGTGCGACGGCTTTGAAAATTCCTGATGGTTTAGAAAATAAACAACGGACATTTTGGTCAGATGACGAGAATAAACGTGAAGTGACACCTCCTTCAAATTCCCACACCACACCGCAGGAAAGCCATTGGTCCCCAATGAATTGAATGTGCATTAAATTCTCTAAAACGTTCGATCAAAAATCGGATCTCGTACTTCAGTGATTTGTTAAAAGTTAGATAGTAAAAGAAACATAAAAATAAACCTTTTTTATTCGTTCGTAAACCTTTTTCATTAAAACTATCGTTTTAATTGAATATATAAGAAAGAATAAATGGGCATGCCCCAACAGTATGGTTTCTATTTCTTCCTACTAGCTTTAACCTGTGGGTTAAAAAAAGTGATTGGGTATTCAAAGTTTCATTTTTTGGTTGTTACATCATCGTACAATCTCGCCTACTTACAACAGCGCCCTCAAGTGGGAAATAGTTGGAAGCGATCAATTTTTACAGAAATGCATGTCGATCGTGTTCTCCCTTTTAAGGCAGGAAAGAAAATTCATATACGGTTATCGGTCGCATCACCATACCTCTAAGGAAGGACTACCCTTCCCTTTAATATAGAAACAAACAAAAAACCGATTTAATTGGTTATTACGAGGTCCGTCGTAATAGAATCATTTCCACTAATCTTTGGCTATAGAAAAAATGGTTAGGAGATGAAAATCAATTTATTTATTATTATTTCTCTTTTTGATTAGTGTTGTCTGCTGAAAGATTGAAAATGATACAACCAAGGACATTTCTTTCAAATCTCGTACAAGTTATCAATCCCAGATAATAATTCGAAATACTATTCTGGATGTTTGATGGCTTCATACACATATGAACAGAGAAAATGTCTTGCTGAAAATAAATTTTATTACCTAAATTTTAAGAGAATTGGTTCTAGTTAAACAATTTTTAAGCATAGGATTTTCACTTATAAAAAAAAAGTGAGAGAATCCAACGATTTAATTCATATTCGAAAAAAATTCGGAGTGTATGTTGCATCTGAAAGAGTCTCAGCTAATCTGGGATGCCAGATAAAAGTAATTCTAGACGTCGGAAAACAAGACTGACAGTTTGTTTTTTGTGCTTCAAACTTTTTAATTATTTATGCTAAATTAAGATAAAAAATGTATTTGTTTGTGTGTATGTGTTCGTAATAAAGTACTAAAAAGAAGAAGGAAAAAAAAACGAGAATAATGTATTAAAATTCTTACTACTATAATTATGACTTAAAAAAATAATCACCTTATTGTGAAGTTGTTTAGCGGGAGAGATGTTCATCGAAACCATACAAATGAAAGCTTTCTCCTTCCAGTCACTATTTCTTTTAAAAGAACAAGTCATCCATAGGAAGCCTTTTATTTCCATTCTCGGCATTCATTTGTCTCTAGATGAAGAAATAAATTTTAAAACGAAGTTTTATGAGTGCACTAAAAAAGCAGATTTCTAAAAGTTTTGCTATTTTCTATTTTAAGAAAATTAACTTCATTTTCAAAAAATATTATGAAACCTTATAATTAATTATTTCAAATGAATTATCAAGGTTATTTAATTAACCTTGAAACTATTCATTATGTTCTAAAATTTTAAAATATCGTATTCTCGTCTAATACACGCAAGTGTGCAGAAATGAAAACTCCAGCATATCAAACAATAAATGAAAAAGTAATTACATATTTCCATCGATACAAGCATGAAACAAGTAAAGTATATAAAAAGTAAATTTGCACTTCATCGTTGATATTGGAATCAACATGGAAAAGAACTGTCTGAAATGATTTTACAGATAATAGATTACGATACTTTATTATAGGCTTTTTCCATAAGCTGGAATTTTAAAAAGTAGAGCTCATTTTTCATTTTCTCTTAGAATAAGACACACCCTCCCGACACTTTGACACCAGCCGAAAATGCCCTACTTTTACAAATGATTAGAAAAAAAATAATAATAATCTCTACAGCAAAGCTGATGGCCATTACCGCATTATTTAACTGGGACAAGCCATTGAAGTGATTGCGCTTTTTAATACCGCTGACAAAAATCAACAGTATACATACTTTCAATTACATTATTCAAAACTACCCACTACATTTTTTTCGACGCAATAGTTTTATTTTCAAAATGGACGATTGATTCATTTTGTACGGAGGGATTGCAGCCTTGGCCGATGTTGTGAATGCATCAGGAGGTACAGTTTCAAGAGCAATACATTTAAACTTTCTCTCATTAAATAGAATCGAACGTTTCATTGTGTAAAATAAATTAATTCACTATTTTTTTTTTTTTTAAAGCGACAAAGGGTTTTTCTTTTAACATTAAAAAAATGTTTTAAGTCTGTCAATTTAATTGAAACGGTCTTCACCTAAAACTTCTTGGTTGAGCTTTTTGAAATTATATTAATTTTACTTTTAGAGAAATAAGAAGTACACAGTTATTGAATGTAAGTATTAGGCTAGTGAACAACTTTAAATGATTTTTCTAGTGGAAAACATGCCATGTTGAAACTTTTAAAATGCGACAAGCCATTACCATTAAATAGTGCTAAATGTTTCTACGCGTTTTTTTATGTATTATTTTTAGGTAATCAAATACTATTTATATTAATACAGTTCTTATCAAAATTGTGCCATATTCATAAACATTAAATATAGTTACCGATTTCAAATTTATTAAAAACCCATTAACTGAAGAAACTTTCTTTTTGACACATCTCCATCTGTTGAACAGTTTGATTTCTGTTTTTTGCAAAAATATAAATAAAATATTGTCTTAAATAGAATTCTTTGTTAGCTGAAAGATCCATAAAGATTTTGTTGTATGCAGTTAAGAATTTTTTTAAATTTTTTTCTGTATTTAATTATTAGCAGACCTAGTTAAAATGCACAAATTATTTCACAAAAATGAAAAAAGAAATCAGCATTTGTAAGTTAGATAAAATAGTATATCTAAATTTGAATTAAAAACCTCTAATGAAATATTTGGAGGCTCTTTAAAATTTTTATTACATCAAGCTAAACCTGATCATCAAATTCTGATATAGTGGAATCATCATCAAGAATACTGTGCCATAACAATTTTCTCAGATCTTCACTAGTTGCTACAAGAATATGATTTCTACATCCACATTTTACATCTTTACTGCAAAAAAAAAATCTTGTATAAGTGCATCGAATTTTGAAATTTAGAAAATGAATGGATTGAATTGAATGCAAACTGATTCAAGCCACTTCGAATTTTGAATTTTATTATCCATCGTGCAATTACTTCTCGCGACAGTAAGGAATTTTTTTTTCTGATTGAGATAATGGTTTCATTTTTCTGATTTTATTAAAATCATTCTCATTCGTTCATTTTGTTATTATATTTCTTATAAAAAGTAATGAAATAGAATTTATATTATATTAAGCTGATTCAAAGCTTATTTAGGAATATCAATAAATATAATAATTATGAATAAACACATAAAATTAAAATTAATAAATATATTCATCTGATTATTTGGTTTCTTTTTACTTGTTATTAGTTAATGAAAATACACTCCAGTATTTTCGAAAAGCCTTTACATTTAAAAGAACGTAGTATACACGTGCACGTCTCTAAATGAAAAATTGAAACCTCTCTTGGATTTAACAGATGATACTGTAGATAACTGTGATAATTAAAAATAGGGAAAAAGAAATTTTAAAAACATTTTCGATATATAATTGTCTTTTTTTATCATTACACCCAACGAAAAACGGAGATGTCATTTTTTTTTTCCAGCTATGCAGCACAAAATGTAAGGAAAACAAATTCGTTTATGATTGAATTAGTAGCACTAAATGATATCGATGCAAATTTAAATGCCAAGCACAGCAATGCTGGTCATGTGATTTTGATATAATATGAATCGACTCCATTCCTTTCCACTTCAAATGCGTGGTCAAAGATGTCTTCTCCCATTCGAGTTCATTATTTGAAATTCCGCTCCTTACATTCAAACCCCTTACAAATTGGACATTCGGCGGTAATTTGTTTTCCCTTCTTATTTCCAGTCGATGAAAGAAGTTTCTTTTCCCCTATAATGCAAAACCGATACCCAATGAAGAGAACTTTTTTTCAAAGGCCCTTACTTTCCCCCCTTCTCTTTATAAGGACTAAGCAGTTTAATCTGAATGCGTAATCTATTAGCTTATCTATTTCTGGCTAGGCCTGCAGATGTTATTAGCTTTCTCCAACCGTATTATGTATGGTGAGGCCATTGTGGTGTAGATGCCTTGTTAAATCCATTTATTTCAGAATAAATAAATGACCATGCCACTTCGGTAAACCAGGAATGGATGAAAACAGATAAGAACGCTGTGCATTGGAATGAAAGTGGGATGACAGTTGCAGTTAAGACAGTATATTTTCTGCAATTTTTGTTTTCATATCTTGTTCAGTCAGACTAAGTAGTTGGTTCAAGTGACTGTGTATGAAAATCTTTTTACAAAGTAACGATTTTCTTTAAATGTCCGTTATATGGGTAAACAGCAATGAAAACAATTTAAATCATTATTCGTCAAGAAAAATGATGTAACCATGAAAATAACGTCACCATCAAATGACAAACGTACCTGATCTTATTATTTGTGAAATGAATTAGTATGATATTATTATTTATGTCTTACTGCTATGATGTTATCTCTTTTTCTTTCCTGTAAAATAAACGATGCACTCGGACACTGAAGAATCACAGTGTATTTGCCATACGTCAATCAAACGTCACTTATTTCTCCTAAAGAAAATGGATAAGAAAGCAATATAATGAAATAAAACACAAGATCCCCAAGACAACCGTAAGATAGCAAGCTTTTGCCGTTACGCTTTATCTATAAGATTATATATACACAGAAATTGTTATGACTCAAATTTGTTTTTTTTTTTTTTTTTAGTATAGCAATGCTAGTTTTTGAAATTTGAATGTCAAATGACAGTTTGTTATCAAAAAAGTGATAAATCCCCCGAAAAATAAAGGAGAAGGTTGCCTTTTTAAATGTATCAAATGTTTCAATTTTGTCCGTCTCGTTTCATTATTCATTGGAGTTACTGTGAATGAATCTAAGTTTCACAAAGCAACGACTATTGCATTTGTAATTTTGGTTGTTAGAAATAAAAATAATTTAAAATAACTTTATTAGCTTAATTCAATAATGATTAATAATTTCAATAATTAAATCACCTTTAATTATTGAAAATGGATAAAAGGCAACGTTCGGAACAAAAGAGTTATTCAACTTGCCAGTCAATCCAGGCGTTGACATTTACAGTTAAAAGGGCTGTTTATATATTTTTTATTATTATAATTAATGATTTATTCGTTAATTTAGAATTTATGAAGCTAATTTTATAAAGTTATGGGTTTTTTAACTTCATTTGTAATGTTTTAAAAATAGAAAAGTGATTTATTTTTCATTAAGCTTAAAGAACGAAAAAATTTTGCTTAATCATGCTAAAGCATTTTTGTATTTTCAACGTTTATTTAAACCTATCAATGCGTCATTAATCTTATTTTCTTTCTAGTAATATAATTTGAATTTGAATTGACATGAATAAAAATTCATAAGAGCAATTTATTACAGAGGTATACTTTTCGATTTTGGTATATTTAGTGAACTGCTAAATACTTAATCCTTTGTCTTTTACATTTCGTACATAAATACCAATTGCGCTCAAGTTACATCAGTACAGTTAAAATCATGTTGATGTCTTCGTAATCTGATTTTCTGTCGGTATCTAAAAGATGTGCAACAGCTCTGCTCTGACACAAAGCTGTAGATATTATCTAAAGGCAAAATTTTGTAACTATTTAATTAATAATTAAGTTGTTCAATTATTAAATAAAAAAGTTTTTAAAAAATATTTAGACTTTTCTAAAAATTCGAAAAAAAAAAAAAATTTAAAAGCTCTAATCATATTATAGCCTAGTAATAATTTTTTTTGTTTTGAAAATAAGCAGAAATTAGAAATTATTTATTTTCCAATTTTAGGTATATTTCATATCCTAAATTCATGCTAATAAATCCAAATATGCGAATAATGAACTCCTCCTCCTATATTGGAATATTTAGAACAAATTTTAAAACTATTTGAGATAATATTTTAAAAGTTCTTGTGATCCGCAGTGATGTGAAAAACATCGTCTCTCAAAATACGATTATTCACTGAAAATCCAGTATATGTCTTTCAAAGATCTGTACTCGAGAATTCTGTTTTAATTTTATTAGAATATTCGGCAGAAATTATCAAAGCTGAAATTAGCTTAAAACCTTAATGAATTCTCGGAATTCTGCGCATATTATTTTGAACTCAAAAGTATGAATTCAATCAAGCTTGTCATGAAACTAATCTAATAAATGTTGACTGCAGCTGTACGGATGAACGCGAACGGAATCACAAAGGTACCTCGAAATGATATGATTTTCCAGAAGGCTGCAGACTTTGAATTTTCGAGAAGATTGGAATGCAAGCTTCATATAAAATGCTTTAACTATCATTATAATGAATGTCTCTCTTTGTATTGTAGGTGATAAGAGATCTTTTACCTTTATATAAAATTGAGTAATAAGTGCTTTTATGAGAGATAATTAATTATATTTCAATATTTTATCTTCATTTTTGCAACGTTCTTTTACATTCTGGCTTTCTTTAACTATTCTTTCTTTCAGTTTCTCGCAAATGAAATAGAATTTGCAAAAATAATTGTGAACTGGAGAAATTGAATAGAGCAATTAATTTCCCAAAAATAATGGAGAAATCGAAGGGAGAGAGCTTAGTACATTAATTGGAAGTTTCACAGATTCCTTTGACTCATTCTTCCGATTATTACAGAAGGAGAAATTAAGCCCCGTTCAACTGTTCACAACTGTTCCGGTCAATCCTAACCGTGTCGTAATCACTGAAAAGTTTTGACCTCCAAACGAGATATCTCTACTTTTCCCTTCTTTCTCAACCAAAAAAAAAAAAAAAATTGGAATTAAAGGTGCGCAAGTCTGTTTTCCTGCAAATATGATAGCTCAAAATCGCAACAAGGATAAAATATATGTGATCTTTTAGTCAAAATTATAGATCTATATTTAAATTTGAACAAAATTCCTCCATAAGAATCTTGCCTTTGAATTGCATGTATATACAGTAACTGAAAACCAGAAAATGGGATGGGGGGTATTTCGTCTCACCGCCAATCAGTCACCTGACTCAAATTTTGCCAAAGAGTGTGTTTTTATAGATTACTTTAATTATAAGCTTCGTGTATATCTTTATGCATAATTAATTCTCATATTCCCAAAAGGCATGAGATCAGAATTCAAACATGTGCAATTTGTGAACAACTCCCTAAGAACTTTATGGGAGGACGCACATCCCCATCATTTTCTGAAGGAAGAAAAGGCTTGGATCTTGACACTGTAACCATAGCCACGCACGAAGCTCTCGATGCACGATCAATTTGTCTCGCCATTGTCTGTACGTCCATCCCTCCCATGCATACAGGTGGTTCCCAGAAAGTTGCATCCTTTGGCCCACGTCATGGTCCAGGGAGGAGTCTGTTATTCAGGATGTCATTAACTGGGACGCCATTGGACACAGACAGGACACCATAAAAAGAAGCAATGGACACAATAAATGGCGGATTAGTCGCTAAGAAAGAAATGCTAATAGAAAGAAGAATGGAAATGAGTGAGCGGGGAAAGGGGGAAAAAATTGCTATTTATCTCGTAAAGGATGTTCTGCTGCATTGTTTAAAGGCTTAGTCACAAGCGCTACACACTTTATACGATGGAGTAATTCGAGAAAATGATGAAACCATAAAAAAAGTGATGCAATTTATGTTGTTTTAAGTCGGAGGTATTTTGTGAGTGGATTGAGTAATAACTATTACCAAATTGTTAAGAGTCTTGAGAATTTTGCTGCGGCGTGATTCATTCATTGTTCGCGGTGAATTAAACCAGAAAATAGGAGTCATTTATTTCGACCATTTCCTCTGGAAATTAAATTGATTTTTTTTTATTTTCAAGGGGTAAAATTTAAATTGATCGAATGATATTGCAAAACCTTTCATTTTTTATGAAATGCTCCATTTTGCTTATGAATAAAGTTGCAGTTCGAATAACCTCATACTAATGGTCGAAATCCTCAGCAAATACTTTGGCTTATCAAATGCTATTTAAATAATTGTCCTATTTTTAAATTTAGTTTAATTTTTATTTAATTCCATTAAAGGGTTCCTTTCATAGCGTTATAATTCATAATATGACATTGTGAAAGGAAAAGGGGAGGATGCCTCATCAAGAAACAAGTCGATAATTCTAA
This sequence comes from Argiope bruennichi, assembly GCF_947563725.1. Classification (NCBI taxonomy): domain Eukaryota; kingdom Metazoa; phylum Arthropoda; class Arachnida; order Araneae; family Araneidae; genus Argiope; species Argiope bruennichi. The sequence continues at coordinate 140,973,521 of NC_079154.1, read as the reverse complement.
TTTAAGGGGGTAAATTTATAGTACTTTTATTTATCTAAAGCATACAAAAAGATGTTAGAGTAATATTTTTAAAAAAATTTATTGAAGATCATTTGGATAAATATCACCGTAAATTACGGAATTTTACGATTCATTTTAAGTATATGCAATCTTACTGGTTGAAAAGCTAAAAACTATTCCAGAAGTGGAATCTTCATAATCATCTTGTGAAAGATTAAATACGGTGCAAATTAAAATAGTTACGACAATATTATTATGTATGATGCGCCACATGGGTGGTATAAATATTTGACCAAATAATAATATTGTCAGTTTAATTAATCAATCAATTTTTACTTTGAAAATTCAGTTTTAAATTTTAGACGAGTTTTATTATGAATATTAGAACAATTTATTATTATGCAGTTTTTGTTTTATAACGATTGTCTTTACATTAATTGAAAATGATTTTGCCAAAGTCGGATGAAATCCATTCAGATCTCAATTTGAAAATGCTTGAAATAATGAACAAACAGCAGTCAAACTCACCCTGTTTTTGCAAGACAAGGTAATTTTTACAAAAAATATATCAGATTAGTAATTATTTCACTTTTTTTAAAAAAAAATAGGGAAAGTTTATTGCTGATTACATCTTCTTTCAGAAGGTATATATGCGTATCCCCATTATATATCAAATGAAAGAAAAATTGCGATTTAAAACAATTTTAAATTTTCCGAAATTTGTATTTACACATTTTTTGATATTATTTCAGTTAATAGATTAATATTATCTACTATTAAGATTACTTTATTAATTAAATACATGAAATGAAATAAAAAAATCATTTATAAAATTAGTTGAAAGTGCTTTCTAAATAGGATAAATTTCTTTCTCAGTAAGTGAATAATATTAATAAAAATTAGTAAACTGAATAGTTTATAACCCTGAATATTTACATTAGTTGAATGACAGGCTTCTATTTTTTTATAATAATGCTGTTGGGAATAAGTGATTTTGGAAACTAAATTCCTTCCACGATGCTCAAGAAATCTACAGTTCAGAAACGAGCAGATAATTTTACAAAATCATTTAAAATTGTTTAAAAAAAAGTCGTAATTTATTCAACGGATAATATCCATTTTTGGATGGAAACCCCATCTTTCCTGTGTTCTTTTCATGTACATATTTCACGCCGAGTCTTTTGCATAAGAGTATCGACTTCACTCATTATCAAATTTTCCTTAAATCTTTATAATCTGCGGTCGAAATTACACAGTGAAATGACGAAGCGCAGCAAATCGCAAATGACGGACCTATTGCGTATCACCTGCCTTCGTAAATGCTCTCTTATTTTACCTACCTGGTCGAATGAATTACCATTATTCGACGCAGGTGGGCTTAAAGTGAAGACATGACAGCATAGATTCCGAATAGTGGAACATTCATCACTGCAAATACAAATAAGTATAAATTAGTTGAAGAAAAGTCGTCCCGGAAAATGATTTGATCCTGGTAATTTGTTACGCCGATTATTTCTGACCGAAAGACAACTGAAGTCTGAATACGAAAGAGGAACACCTTTGATGAATGCATACAGGAAGGGGAAAATAAATAAGGCAGTTTTTTAAACAGTGGAATCAGAAATCTAGCTGCATTATTAGATTTCTGAATACAAGAAAAACAAAATATAATAAATCCCTTTTAGTTTTCTTTATATGTGTGTATGTATATATGTGTGTATGTATTTTGGTGTGTATGTATGAGAACTGACGGCTTGATCAAAATGTAAAATGTTATCAAACCGTATCATTATAGTGCTGTTGAAAGCAGAGATAATCAAGAAACTTGTAACTGATTGAGAAAGACCTACGGGGAAATTTCAACATTTATTTTTATTCTAATACCATAATGTGTACAACATTAAGCCCTGGTTTGGCCCTGGGATTTGTTGATCGTCATTGTTAAAGCCAATTTTAAGGGAAATTGCAACCTCTTGAAACAAAATGGCAAGATGTTTGGAATAAAAGATATGCGAGAGATTAAAACGCGGTCTCCTTCAGCTGCTATTGTAATAATGGTAGCTTTTATAATATTACAGCCAAGCTCTCTAATACGAAACCTTGTGCCGTTGCACAGTGCATCAAGATTTCGCATCAGCAGAGCTGGAACGCCAAATTTAAGCTCCAGCTTATGCGAAGATGCACCTGTTAACTCTGAGGAGTTGAGAAATTCAACGGGGTAGGCAGTACTATAGTCATTAGCCATCACAGTTTCTATGGATGTATGTAGTTTTGAATTTTCAACGATCATGACTACATTTTTTTTTTGTTTATTTTATTGACTCACTCGTTCACTACCCTCTCACGCAACCATTCTTCATTATTTATATTAACCTCCAAATTGGAAAAAACTTGCATGATAAGTTTATCCTTTGCAGCCAGTGGATAGAAAGATTCTTCTAAAATAAAATGATCCAATCTGCATCTGTTTCTAGACGACCCTCTCCAATGTGCAGAATCTTATTTGCAAAGACACCTGTTTGATGGTCGTTGTACAGTTGCACGCGCATGTTCCTCGTAAGATGAAGCTTTTCAGTCCAAGACCACAGAGGGGACACCTTGAGACATGCGTTTATTTCAACCGCCGGTATGGCCCTCTCAATAACTGTCAGTGTCTGTCTAAAATCGCCTGCGCGCAAACTGACAACGCTGCCCATCACCGCCGATTGCCGCGGAAGTCCTGCAGGTTTTAATTTAACGCCTCTAATGCATGCTTGTGTGACAGTTTGCTCTCGTCACATACTATTAACTTGTACTGCTGCAAAAGAACTCCCCGGCCACAGTTTTGGTGATGTTTCATGTCGAGGATCTTCGTTTGCAAGATTAAGCGGCAATTTGAAAACAGAATGCGCAGTCCGGCCACCGTTAAGCAAAGTTGCAGCAATGCCCGATGAAGCTACAGTCAAAGCTACATTGCGGTCCTTGCGGAGTTGGGCTAGTACAGATTCAGCACAAACGTCTTACGCGTACCCCCTGGTGCGTTAAGACAGAATATTCCCTCCTCTACACTATTACTCGGTGCAGAATCGTTACGTAGACTTAACGCTACTTGGGAAGTGGTTTTTTTTTTTTTTTTTTTTTTTTTTTTTTTTTTTTTTTTAGTTTAGTTATATTAACGTTCCGTTTGAAGCAACACTAGGGCTATTTTAGGACGGACCTCGTAATTTGCTACTTAGGAAGTAATCGTAGTGTTATTTCATTAAATTACACTTCTAAGATCGCGGTGTCGTAGTTTAGCTCCTTCACAACTCCTCTTGATTATTCCCCTCTTCGCTACGGTGTGGGTAGGCCAAAATCAGAAATATTTTCCAGATATGGAAATCATTTTATTCTCAATCAATACCAAAGCTTCGTTAATCATTAGGTCATTTGAGTGTCATCCAGCCTATGCTCGATATCTTCTTATAAAGCGTCTTTGTATGCATCCCACAGCTGGAGGGGGTTTGACAGTTCGTAAGTGCTCACTAAAATTACAAACAAGTCTTCTAGCTACTTTCATAGCCCGAGCTTTATTACCCCTCTTCGAAAAGTTAGATTTGCGTTTTCTGGGAATTTCGAAAAAAATATGAAATAATAACAAATAAAAAAAATTAAACCTAACCTAAAAAAATGATGTACTTAAAACTATAAATAAATTTATTAAAAGTATATAATGAAACAAAATATAAAATCAAGTTAAGTCTATTTTATTTATCCATCGAGTTTGAGATAGCTGCAACAGTATAATACACATAATTTTTAAACTTTTAATTAATATGAAAATATAGTTGTCAACAATCAGAACGCACTACGCATGCGTGAATTTTCAACACCAGTTGGCGTAACGCAAATGCGTGAATTTTCCACGCCAGTTAGGGTTACGCAATGTAGATTAGAAACTTTTTATTTCCTTTATTCTTTTTTATTTTAATTTAAAAGTACTTCAGAATGAATCCAAAAGATCGATTAATTTACAATTTTTAATTTTAAGTGCATCAAACACTAAGAAAATGAACAGAATCATTTGAAATAATCGAACGAAAGCATGTTAAGCCTAGCCTCCTTAGCGTGGGAAAGAAAAACAACTGAAGCCCTACTCATTTGGCGATGGGAAAATAAAGACTTTTGAAAGGAAAATTAGTTTTTAATTAATAAAAAATTAACTACTCAATTAACCGAAACAAAGAGTAGCTTATGTCCTATTCCAGACTATAATCTACCTCTGTGCTAAATTTCATCCAATTCGGTTCAGCCGTTCTGGCGTGATTGACTAACAAACATCCATCCATCCTAACTTTCCCATTTATAATAGTAGTATAGATGAAGGAAGCATTGTAATTTAGAAAAATTCAGCCTTGTCGTTTTGAAGAATTTGGTGTTCAAGCCCAACGTGAGTTTAAAAAAGATAGAAACAAAGAAAATAAATATTTTCCAGCCTTTCAGACTGCACGTTTCAAAAAAAAAAAAAAAAAAAGTCTAAATCTATGAAATTACAACGGTGGTATAGAATGAAAATTATCGCTCAACATACACTTTTTAAGATACTTTATTTATTTGCTAGCTCCATCCAGTAGAATTAAAATATATAATTATATAAAATATTTGTGGTAGAAGGTAGGTAGAAATAATTAAATGCAAAAAAGTAGGATAAATAATTAAATAATGTTTTTAAAACACCCTATTATTGAGATACTCAACATCAGGAATGTCTTTATTAAATCATTTCTTAACTTTTTAAATTTCATAAATATTGCTCTCAAAATCTTAATGCCACTGAGAGTCCATTAAAATGTAATTCTGTTAAAACTTAATTCATAATTAAATTCTTAAAATATTAAAGCTGAGAATCGTCGCCAGAAATACTTCTGTACTGAAAGTTCATATATTTGTGTAAGTGATAATTCGATTGCAAATTCCAAGCATGTCAAATAAAAGTATTTGCAACAAATAAAATTACTTTTAAAAAATTTAAATCAATTGGTAATTTTTAAACAGAAATATTTTGGGATTTTGAGAGGAAATAACATTTGATTTATTTGCATCATATCTTCCTTAGTTATCGACGGAAATTTAAAATGATAAAAAAAAAATGAAAATAATTGGAAATGTTTAGATTTTTTTTTTTTTTTTGACAGGAGTAGAAAGCATTCGATTGAAAACAATTAAGCAAAATTATTTTTTGATAATGTTATAAATGTACACTTTTATGAAAATATGCAAGAAATTCCAAGGAAGAAATTTTCTGAATTGTTTTCAAAACGAAATATACAGCCATGCATACTAGCTGATTATTTTGGAAGCATGATTTCTGGTGCATTTTGAAAGTCATTTGCATGCTTCTACAATTTCTTCCCCCCGGTTATCGTTTCACATTCATTTCATACATTTCACTTTTGAAAATTCATTTAATTATTTTCTGAAAGTGGAATTTATGTACTCAAGATATATTTTACATCAGAAGAAACAGAAAGTGAAAACTTTTTTTATATTTCAAACCACTCAATTAATATGAACAGAAGTCACTGCGGCTTTTGCGTGTATTTATAAATAATCTGCAGCACCTTCTCAACAATCCAGTTTTCCTCCTCGTTTCAGACGAGAAGTTCAAATATTAATGAAAGGGTGAATTATTTCAGAAGGAATATTCTTAAAGTACCTTTCAATTTACAATTAAAATGATATCAGTTCCTTGTCTGTACAATGTTTCTTTCAACTATAATTAATTTCTGAAGAAATTTAAGCATTAAAATGAATGTTAATATTGAATTATTCAATTATTATTATTATTTAAATCTCTGCTTCAGTTTAGTACATATATCTTTGCCAAGTTTTTATTAGTTTCAAATTATTGATTAATCAATGTCTAAAAGCAGTTATAAGTCATTTGCTCAAACAGAAGCAAGAAAAGGAATGCCCTTGATTAAACAGAAATTCGACGACGGCAACGATTCAGGTTACAAGGAATGAACGCATATTTCGCCTTTTTTTTTCTACAGAAATTTTGGCGCAAACTATACCGAAAACTTTACATCACATTAAACTAAAAAAAATACTAATTTTACTATTGTGCAATTTTTTTTCCAACTGTTATTAATTCTTTAGAAAATTTAAAGCAGATGATTTTGAAATAAAGAAATGTATTCCCTTTGCTGAAATTGAAATCCTTTGCTGGACAATGTTAAGAATTTTAACTACTCTAACAGCAAGATTTTTTAAAACTTTTATTTCAGTGCATTTGTCTCGGAAAAAATTTTGTATATTGTGGTATTACAAAAACGGTTTCTAATCTAGAAATATTACACAAGAAATTATTTTAATTCCGAGTAACGCAGGGTGTTATAATAATTTTAATAAGCAATTAATATGTTAGTGGTTAAATATGAATTTATAAATAGCTTTCGATAGTGGTGAACCGTTATATTAAATTGTCATTGATAATGATCAGACTCGCAACATCTAAATAGTTTTAGGTCACTGTCAGACATCTTGATTCATCTAGATAAGAGACAGATTGCTTGATTCATATTCCTTTTATAGTTTTTGCAATACATCAAATTTTTCTTATTAATTTTATTTTTTATTATTAAAAATTAAATAAATTAAATTTCTAAATCACCATTTCGGACATTTTTTCGTTCGAATTATTCATATTTACATGTATTAAGCAACTGTTTTTTTTAAATACTAATTTAATTCTATATATAAGATATTTATAACACAGTAATACCATTCATAACAAGTTAATGAATAATTGCAACTTTTATAAATATGTGTACCACAATGTACTTAATCAAATCTCTACATTAAAATAATGATTTAACATTCATCAACACACACACACACACACACACACACACACACACACACACACACACACACACACACACACACACACACACACACACACACACAAACACACACACACACACACACACACACACACACACACACACACACACACACACACACACACACACACACACACACACACACACAGATTGGCTATAGAATTTCAAATTTATATCTGACAAAAACATTTCTACGAAACTTTTCATACACCCAAACTACTTTTCGAGAAAAAAAAAAAAAACCTATTGAATCGCAATAATAAGCTTTGTAAGCTATTGAAAACTCACAGTTCAAAGTGAATATTATTTTGCATGTCTAATAAAAAAAAGTTATAATCTGCGGCAAACAAAGTCGTAAAAAATAAAGCATCTCAAAAAAAAAAAAAAAAAAAAAATCCAACCAATAGTTTTGATTTTTTAATCTTATTTCCTTAAGTCCTTTTTTTTCTAAGATTGATTAAATTTTTTTTTATATTTATCTTATTTCCGTAAAAATGACTGGTTAACTTGAAATTGAATGAAAAAAGTGTTTCCGGTATATTTTTTTATATCACATATCAAAATCCAGAAAGCTTTTATTAATCTTCTATTTGCAGATTGACGAAAATAAAAGAGACAATTTTGAAATAAGAGTTTTATAAATTTTTTCATTTTCTATCATCCAATATATGCAACTTTTTCTTTTTCTTGTTGAAAATGGAATAGAAGCTGCAAATGTTTTATTTAGTCTTGAAGGCAAAAACTAAAAAGAAATGAATAGACAAAAAGTTATGAAACATTTTGTAAAGGTTCAGTTGTTTTAGAATTATTAATTTTTACTTCCTCGAATATACAGTCTGCACAGAAAAAATGAAAAGTAAAGAATTTCTTTCAAATTTGGGGGAAATTCTTGAAATGGATCACAATAATTTATAAACGCATGTGATTGAATGGATGAAATATTGCATCTAATTTTGAAATTAGAATTGTAGCGGGTATGGAGGAAATACGCAAAATTTCCGTCGGTCTGTCTGTTCATTGTTTCTCAAAAACCACAAGACAACCCTGCTTTTGAAGCTTGTACCAAGTGTTTGAAACACCGCGTTTATCATTTCTGCCCAAAATATCTAGTTGAAAATATGATAATAAAGCACTATAAGAACAATGGAAATACAGGACCTTAAATGAAATATTTCCCTTTTAGAATTTTCATCAAGTCCTCAAGTAAAAAGCTGGGTAAATTTGAAGTATTCCAATCTATATAGAATGAAATAATCAATAATAAGTATTAATAAACACAGGAGATTGGTTTATAATAAAAACATTTATTTGCAACAAAATATGCATTAAAAACAACAACACCTATTTTAAAAATACGATAAGATCTTTCTCTTTACGGTATCTACGGAATCAGGAGACAAACGAAATCTTGAATCTCAGGTAACGCGTGCGTACTCAACAAACAGCTTACAGAGAAGAAACAGGCAATTGAGTGAAAAGGGGATCGAATCGAATACTGAAATGTAATACAAAATAGAATTTTTACATAAAATTCTTGAAATTTATTATCCTTATTCTTTATTCTATGATAATAATATATATATTTTTTAATCAACATATAATTTGACAAAAAAGTATTGGGACACACTACAAATTTTTATCATAATAGTTTTCTTAAATGAAACCAAAACAAAGAAATGAATATTATTTTGATGTATACATAATAATGATTCAAAGAAAACTCTCATATTAATGTACTTATGGTTATAATTGGAAGTAGAAGAAATCAAGTAAAAAAAATGCTCAAAAAAGTATTTGGATACTTCCCAATAAAAACAATGCAAGCTTAAAAGTAAATATCTTGTTGGGTCGCCCTTGCTTATGATGATTTCTCATAGTCTCTTTGGCATGGGTTGGGCCCATTTTTGGCAAAATGATCCATCGATTTTGACCCACTCTTTACCAAATGTTTTCTGAAATGATGCTTGTTGGAAATTGGATATTCATATAATTTTTGCTGCAAATAATCCCAAGTATGTTCAATGGGATTAAAATCTGAACTTTGTGCAGGTGTCGTAACAACACTAAGGACTCATAACTTGCAAATATCAGCAGAAAATTTCGAGTCATTACCTGGTACAGTTTAAATCTTGAAATAAATGTACAGATGTCCTGAAATACTTGTTCAAACTTTGCTTTAAATTTCGCTTGAGAATGTCAAGATAGACGCATTTATTCATTGTATCATCAATAAATTGCACGTTCCCGACACCAGTGTTTACCATAGAGCACCAGACTATTGGATTGCCACCTCCATATCTGATAGTAGGCCGCACATTTTTGACATGCATTGCTGTGTTTGATTTCCGCCAAACCTTTTGCTTGCCATCCAAACAGAAAATGTTATATTTGCTTTCATCAATAAAATTACATTTTTCTGATATTCTTTTGGTACTATGCTTTCTTTTAGGTACTATGCCATGATATTTATGTTTTCTTAAAACATTTTCTACAGTTTCGGGATTTATAGATTTTCCGAATTTAATTTTACATTGCAAAGTCAATTTTACTGCACTAGTTTTTGAATGAAAGGAAACTTGTTTCACAATGCACCTCTCCTCACTTTCATTAAATGTCCTTGGACGCCCTGATTTTTGATTGTTTTCAATACTATTTCTTTTCTTGAGTTCAGTTTCGAGATATGTCCTATACAGAGAAAGAAACTATCAATCCATAAATAAACAATGTGTAAACCACCTATATAAAATTTCCTGAATCTATAGAATAAAATATAAAATATACGTTGTATTTAGAGAGCGCCAATGCTGTTACAACTAAAACAAACTTAAACAAATTAAAATTAGAAATAAATATTAAGTTTACAGCCAAAGAAGCAAAAAGAAAGATTAAATGAATCCGGCCCGAAGACTTTTTCAAGGGTCACCCTCAGGCAAGGATTCAAACCAGGGATTTTTTCTGTGAGGGGTCTGACTTTCGTCCAACAAACTGACCCCTCGTGACCCGAAAATCCCAGAAAATTGAGGTTTTGGAGATAAAATTAGTATCACAAGATTAAAATAATTACACTCAAACAAGTAAAAACATTTGCAAAAAAAAAAAAATTCATATAAAACCACAGCAAATCAAACCACAAAATACATGAAAATAAAACCAAAATAATATAAAGTAAAATACTTACAAATTGAAAGGACAATTCCCAAGAAAAACAATTTGAGGTAAAAACTTGTTATTGCAAAATCACTTCGTTAAATTAAACTAAATTTAATTTTTCCTCGTTTAAAGCTATATACGCCTACCACGTTTCGTCATCAAAATTGAAGCGCCATCTATTGTGTTAAAACTCAAAGCTAACAAACTGGAGGAAGTCAGAAATTAAACAGACCCTCTCTTATCAAAACTTCTATATTGCAAAAGTTTTTGGGAAATTCGTTAGTAGTTTTTTAATGAGATTGTTTGTTGCTAAAATATAAGAACTTTTATTATTGCAAATTTTTTAATCCTGTTAAATTGTGAAAAAATCAAATTTTTGAAAATTTTAGAGTTTAAATTAGAATGGTAGTTACTAAGTTTAATTATTTTAAAGTTAAATTCATCCCTTTTATCATAAATACCTATCAAAGTTTTCCCATTATCAATTTCTATATTTAAATCTAAATAATTAGCTTTAAGTTGATTTTTGTTTGTTTGAGTTAAAACTAAATCATTTGGGTAACAATTAATAATATCATTAGGATTATCCACATTTAACAAAATTAAATCATCAATATATCTCCAGCCTATTATTAAGTTAAGTTTAATTATTTCTTTTTCATAATAATGTAGGAAAATATTGGCTAACGCACTTGAAAAAGTTGTTCCCATTGGAATTCCTTTTACTTGTTTATAAAAAATTATTCCGTTAAAAACATAGTTTTCTTTAATATTAAATTTACATAACTCTAACCAATTAGTTTTTTTAATAATATCTCTATTTAAATATTCTTCATATATAATAGTACAGACATCTATTAACTTTTCATGAGGTAGATTAGTGTACAAATTTTCAAAATCATAAGTATTAAACTTATTAATATTGTTATCTTTTAGAAAGTCCAAAATATCTTTGTTACTATTGATAATAAATTTATCTTCATCTTTAATTTTATTTAGGACAATTTTTAAGTATTTAAAGAAATGTTTTCCCGTATAGTAATTGTAACTGCCGGTGCTACAAGTTACAAATCTAAAATTTATTGGTTTTTTATGAAATTTTATTGTTGGGAAGAGGTAAGGGTAGTTTAAAGAGCAAGTTTTGATTTTAGTTTTTTTAGCGAAAGCTAGCATTCTTTTATCCAATTCTTTTTTCCCGGTGTTAATTACTTTGTAAGTTGAATTAGAGTTATATTCATTAATTAGAAGTTCTTTATAATAATATTTACAAATTAAACCGAAATTATTTGCCGATTTATCTATTACTGTAATAACAAACCTCTCTTTTAAATTTTTTATTTCTTTTTTTCAATGCTTTGTTGAAATGAATTCCTCGTTCTTTAGTTCTAACGTTGTCTGCATTAAATTTTGTTTTAATGTCTTCTAAAATCCTTACTTTCCAATCTCTGAAACCTTCTGGAGGCCAATGGTATTTCCTAGATAATTTAGAAATAAAAATATCCAAATCTTGTCCGATAGAAATTAAGATTTTTTTAATGTTAACTTTTTCTCTCAATCTAAATTTCGTGCTCCTTTAAATCTCTTAAAGAGTTAGAATCCACAATTTTCAAATTCCCTGTAATAATCCTATACAGAGAACTGATTTTCCATTTCTCTCAATGATTTATTACAATATTTCGCACATCAATTGATATATCTTTGTTTCTCGCCATTTTTTCTATAAAAAATCTTATCTGTTGAAATTTTTATGTTTAAAATTATAGTCTAAAAGGATGGTAGTAACATCAATTCTATGGATGTGCTATATATTTGTTGAAGGTTCTCATTTCAAAAGTGTCCCAATACTTTTTTTACTCTTGTTTGCTTTTGAATTATATTTAAAAAGCTAGATCAAATTATAATTTCAAAATACCAATAAAATTTTGCTTAGAAATTATACATCAAATGTTCAAAATATTTCTTGATTCATTTTGTTTTGATGTGATAAATAGTTTTATAAATAGCTTTGTAGATATTTATGCCAAGTGTCCCAATACTTTTTTGAGTGTTTCCAAAACTTTTAGTAGTTTGTTCATAATTAAAGATTACTGCTTTTGCGAATGCCCCAAATTCTTTAATGATGTATCTAGAGATTTAGTAGAAACAGTAATAGAGAGCGGGATTCATTAAATTTTGGTAAATAAACATAAAAACGCGAGACATAGAAAAAAAAATAGGATTAACGCCCGCTGCCACAATATTCTTTAAAAAAAATAAAAATTCCTAAATTTCATAAAAAGTAAATCTTTCTGCTGAAATTAAAATCCTAAATTACTTATAGAATTTCAATTAAATGCATTGCGCTTTTTTTATTTTTGCTTTAAATCTGCAGATTTTTAAGGAAAAAAGAAAACTGCCCATTTTAGTACACTAATAAAACTGTTTTTCCAGCTCTCATTTTCAAATTTATTATTTTACTTGCATGTTCCCTTCATTTAAAAAGAATTAACGTAGTAAGAAGTCTTAAAATTTTCAAACTCACCTTTTCTTACTGTCTCAACCAAAGCCATCAAAATGCACAAATATTCATAATAAATGAATGATAATTTAGGCAGCAATTCGAGACAGAAGTGCTTTTGTTATTTAACCGATCACACAGAAAAAAAAAGTATTAAAAAACAATTCTTTCAGTAATATTATTCATCCAAAGTGTATTATTAATTTCGTTCACATTGCGTTCGCTTCTACCGTGTAAATAAATTCTAGGAAGTAACTTTCATCAGAGTTGCTTTACTCTTTCTGCGGTATTCTTTCATTAACTTTAATGAACCACTTTAGATGGACAAGCTTGCGTAAAAGCAGAAATGAAAAAAGAAGGAAAGAAAAATAACACCCGGGCCCCAAAAGGAAAGACAGAATGGGAAGTGGGGTGGGGGGGGGGAATCATATCTTTTTTCATAAGTGTCGCCACATATCCAACCACTGGTCTTGTACGGTAGTTGATCAAAGGTCGGGGCTTTCATTTTGTTTCCTGGTTTTATTTCTTGGCTTAGGTTCTAGTACATGAAGGAACATAACGTCACACAGTGGACTCGTCCATCACAGGTGTTGTCTCATAAAAATGCTTCAAACTTCTCTACGGTGGAAGCGAGGGAAAAAGTGCATGGTTACATAGCGAAAAAATTACGAGGGTGCCTAATGGATAAAGTAGAAACGACCAACTTTTTCCTTGAATGCCATATATTAATCTCGCGTGCAGTGAGAATGTTTTAATGTTTTTTTTTAATGGAATGATTTGTTGGAAGGTTAAGTTTGGAGAATTGAATTCAGTTTGTCTTTCTTTCATTTATATATAAATACACGAAGACTTATTTTGAATTTAATGAATTCTTTTATGTGCATCTTGAATGGCTGATGGTTTTAATATGTATTTTTAATTTAGGTTTTTTAAATAGGATATACTTAGACTTTATGTATGAGTTTAATTAAATATACCATATATGTGTTTTAACATAGAATATGTTTTTTTGCCCCGATGCATTTGGGAAATGTATCATGTATTATGAATTCTTTTAAAAATAATAAAAGCTAGCAAACAAATTTATTATTATTTTTCATTTATAAATTTATCACTCGTAATGTTTTAAATACTGAAAGATCTTTGCTAAATATATCATAAATTGTATGAAAAAATGAATAAAAAAATATAGTATTTCAACTATCAGAAACAATTGTTAAATAGAAATCTAATCCGCAAAGAGAAAATTGTATATGTTTCAATATTTTCATTCCTAAAAAGGAGATTTTTTTTATAGCAAAAAAGAAAGGTACTTTTGCTAAAAGTATTCAGTAAGTATAACTTATTAATAAATTAAGTATTTTTCTGCATTAAGATGCTTATAGAAATTTCAGCTGAAAAGAAGTTTTTTTTTCAAAGCAGATTTGAAAATCAATTTTGAATTCATTCTTACATACGCGCTTATTCTAGAAGTTTCCTCGATAGAAGTCCTTATAGAAGAAGTCCTTAGCACCATAATGCAAAAATTCATAATAAAGAAATGAAGTACCAAAAGAAAATCCCTTTCCTTCTTCTGTTGTTCTGAATGAAATAAAAATTATCAATACATCAGATAACTACATAAATTTAAATTTCCAGAAAAGTAAATGGGAAAAATCATATTAAACTTTTTTTAATCATTTCCGACTCTTTTTGTGAGCCCCTCCCCCATTATTCCAAAAATACGAATAGGTGGCAGAAATTGAATGCACGGCATCCGTTTAGGCTATCAACTCGTTAGTCAAGAATATTCGCTGTGTTTCGTTTAAGTCGAAAGGTTTTCTGCTTTCCTCATCAAAATAGGATTCACCTTTAAATGATGACCGAATAGTTTCGAAACCTTGTTTCGCTCCCTTCCGCTTCTCCCAAATACGAGTCAGTGATTTCACTTGAATGAAAAATGAACTGTAAAAGGGAAAATAATGAAAGCGCAAATGAAATAAAATAGGGATGATCAAATGGGATACTTTAATAAAGGAGATATAAAAACAATGGCAAAAAGAGTCTTATCATTCAATATTAGAAATGAAAATACTAGAATCTATTTCAAATGATACTTTTCATATCAGAGGCTATCACTTCAAAAATGATATCATAAAGAGAATAGACATAAATTATTATTATAAAAATTATTAACAGTTCCTTATTATTACTTTAGATAATAAAAGGTAAATGATAACAAACATTTATAAATATGTTATAGAAAATAAGCACAAAACGGTGCGAATGAATACATTTTTTAATAATAATAAAAATAATATATTTTATTTAATGGATTCTAATAAAACATTTAAATTTTTCTTATAATAAAAATCATTCTTTGTGTATTAGTTAAAAAAATGTGATAGAGGCTTATATTGTCAAAAATTTAATTATTCTAAAATGGGAAGAGACTCTTAAGAAAAGGCAGTGATTAAAATATTGTTACGGTACTCTCACCGTAAAGTGAACGGGTTCACTTGTAGTGGGTTTAAAACAGTAAGTAGCAACTCAATAGCAAACAATGCGTTTATTAACTGGGGAGATGTGGTCTGCGAGATCGCATTTCATTTACACTCAAATTAAATTTTCTAATGAATGTATTAGAATAAAAAACTGCCAATATATTTTGCAGATATTTTTCTTGATATATAGATATATTTTAGAATTTTTTAAAAATATATTATCATTGAAAAAAGTAAATGCGTTGGAAGAAACGTTTTCTTCTCAAATTACATGTTACAATAAATAATATTCTTGAAAAAACATATTACTTTTTAAATCATATTTATTTTTACAATATATGAAGGTATATAGAAGATAATATAATGTAAAATTCAACAATTATATGAAAAATAAAAAAATGACATTGAGTAAAATGGCCCGTTTTTTATCGGCTTGTGTGGCTTTCATACATGGTTTTCTGGGGCATTTTAAACATACAGGTTAAGAACTAGTATAAAAATCAACCTATAAATTCAGTATATATATATCTTTTGTTATATTAATATATTTTATAAATTTTTCAAAATACATTATTACTAGAAAAATTAATTATATTTGAATATACATATTAAAATCAGTTGAATGCGAACTTTCATCGAAACACTCTTCTGTACAATTATCCTTATCACTTTCTGCTTCATTTAAAAGTGTCTGGAGCACTGCTTCATAATAGGATCAGTAAATTGGATGATATTTCGGGACCCAAGTTTTAATGCCATCTGCTAAGACTTGTTTATCACTGGGACACTAACAGGTGCGGTCTTAGAGACCGCGTTCAAAGAAATAACTGAATTATTTTAAAAAGCATCAGCTGAAATCGGTTGAAAAGTGCCGAAAATCCATCGCCAGCGGTCTCACAGACCGCACATCAACAGTTAAGGGTTAACATGCTGACACGGACAACAAATACACAGCCGAGACGTACGCAAACGATACACAGCAGCGCACTTGGAACAAACAGCAGCGGCAGTATTCGGTAATAAACAATAACCACAGCACACAAAGCGGTCAGACAGAACTTAGGAGGAGTACCGTCGCTACTCTTTACGGTCTCTCCAAAAACCTGCAATTCTCTGCTGTCTCCTCGCTTTAGTTATATTCAACTGCAGACTTACTACTACACGATTGACTACTTCACACACAACTCGGTGCTGTTTCTAACTCCAAGATTCGGCACACAGCTCAATTCCCCAATCACTTGAGCTGCACTCAACGCTTGCACTTCGCTGGACTAATCCATATGATTTGCCATTGAATCACTAACGACTCTAAACCTCTCGACGACTGTCTTCGGCAGATTTGGACATTTTTGGAGCTCCCGCCTCGGGTTTGAGGCTATCTCCTACCTGGATAATAGAGGCTAGGCAGAAGATGTGCCCTGGACTCGAAGAAGTCTGTGAATGATCTGCTTCTTGGCCTACCGGCCTTTTATAGCTTCCGGAGCTGAGAAGGTTCTCGAACAATCAAACATATCTTATCTCATATTGGATCTATCGCCAAAATTCTTGAAGATCTAGTATCATCCATTTTGTCCGCAAAATAAGCCAAATTCTTCGCCGAATGGTCGCCAAGCCAGGGGGTCACTGATTAAGCACCGATCAGTAACCAAAAGAGTTGATCATAAAACAGACTTTCTTGCGATGGAAGTAACTGCGTTGGGAAGCCACATTACAGATCCGTAACAATTTTAAGCACATTGGAAGAATTTAAATGATAGAAATTTAATAACTACTTTTGAGTCAAACGATTGATGTTAGTTAAATCATTATTATCAATCTGTGACAGAGTGTCTTTTATGGAATTTAATTTGATACAAAGTTTCAGGCACATCTACATACAACTATGAAGAGTCCTTTTAATTAAATCATTTTTTTATACTCTAACCTAAGAATGTATTTTCAACTAAAAGAAAATACTCGTATCTTATCATTGCTAATGTAACGAATCGTAGAAGTCAGGTTCAAAAGTAGTTATGAAGCAGTTCAAAAGTAGTAGCATAGGGTTAACTTAGGCTCAAGATCCTATTTTCAATTTCGTATATGTTTCCGTTCTTAGACATACTTTCGTCCTCCAAATTTTATCAGAGTACTAAAATTTGAAAAACGAATAAAAAAACTTTGAGCAATAATTATTTCTTGAAAATAAGATAAAATTGCATTTAAGCTAAATATTCAATAAATTAAGAAAAACTTTTTAAAACCGTTCGAAATCATAGCACGAAGCAGTTTCTCTAGTATCGTTTGTCTAATTATTCAGTTTATCAACATGGCCTGCCAATTAACGTTCGGTATTATTTTTGAATACTTTACATTGTATTTACATCAACTTCATAATTTTGTATGTGGGGGAAAGTGTGTCCTTATTCTGCGTATAAAAATGTCTCATTATTCTGACTATCTCTGTCGCTAACTGCTTGAGAAGAAGCAATTTTATAAACAATTTTTTGTTTTGTTTTCTTCATTCCATTTTACCAATCCATTATATATTTTAAATTCATCTGCTAAGTTGTAAAATTTATTTACAAGATATGATAAAAACGACAATCTGAACTTTGCTAAGAATTTTTTTCAATTATTTTATTTTCTCCTAGATTCAGCTTTTCCAAAATGTCAACATTAATTTTACAAGCTCGTGCATTCATTATTTCACTAACCGTCCAAAAAAAAAATTTATATTCTCAGGACAAGTTTTAAAAAAATGACGACTATTCATTTTTATTAATTTATCATTACTACTGTTTCAAACAGAAATGTAGGTACAGAAGTAAATGGTTTTTGTAGTAATCTTATTTTTACTATAATGTTCAGTATTAGACTCATTTTATGTTGAAAGAAAAAAGAATTAAATGCAGACGATAAAAGTGAAATATCTCAAATAGAATCATCCTTTCATGTCGCGTTTAGAAATTCCTTTCCATTATCATCGAATACACCCGTCGGCTGGAAACATGTTTAAACACCAAACGTCAGGCAACCAAAGTGCTGCTGCTCCACTCTCAAAAAATCACACATCCCCTCCCTCATTCTTTCCCCAGCAATGTATAAAATCACATCCATTAACTTTGGAATCGTGTGTTTGCTTTTCCTGTTGCGTGGATGTGTGAGGTGTGTACCTGAGTGTTCCGAGACGCGCGCTTTTACCAGAGATGGTGAAGTCAAATAAATGGAAGAAATGAAATGTTAGAGTAAAAGGATCTGGCTCGGAGCCGGTGCCGTTTGCTAGGTTCGGATTTAGAATGATTTTCAAGCAATGGAAAATAAAATGCTATGGAGGGAGTAAATTTTGATTTTTACATGTGAAATTTAAGAAGGCGCACGTGCCATGATTGACATTAAAACGATAAATACGAGTATTAGTTGTCAGAGTAGTAAAAGATTTAAAATATTTAGAATAGAGTTTAAATGCTATTCTTCTAACACAATGAACAGGAAATGGTCTTTGTTTCTGATTGAGATTGAAAAATGCAATAACTTGTTTCTTTTGGAATTTGCATGATTATATGCGGGGGCGCAACTTTCCAGAAAACCTCCAAAGTCTTTTCTTTCGTCCTCTTGATTGACCTTTTGTGTATAAATTTTAAGGCATTTGACTGATGGCATAAAATGAAGAAAAATAAAATTAAAATTAAAAATTGCGTCAGATTTATTAATGGTCTTATCAATGATTCAATCGTAAATATTCATCCAACTGATATGAAAAGCTTCGGTAACTGGCCCTCGTAAAAAGCCAGTCTCACAGCTAAAAGGAGTCAAGTGTTGCTATGCGCATATATTTCAAGTCGATATAAAAAAATCGAGAATAATTCAACAATTTAAATCTGCTTCGAAGTTTGAGCGTTATTATGCTTTTAATTTTTTGCTCTCGAAAAATTAATTCGATGCATAATTATTCATCTAATATCAGAACTTGTTTATTGCTCTAGGAAAATAAATGTATGTACTTGCTTTAAGTTGAATTTCCCCAGAAAATGAATCTGTATCGCCTTACCACTCTGTAGGTGTTTGAATAATGAA
Organism: Argiope bruennichi; assembly: GCF_947563725.1. Classification (NCBI taxonomy): domain Eukaryota; kingdom Metazoa; phylum Arthropoda; class Arachnida; order Araneae; family Araneidae; genus Argiope; species Argiope bruennichi. The sequence goes on along the minus strand of NC_079154.1, from coordinate 140,954,472 downwards.
AACTGAATATAAATAAATAAAACATCTAAATCGTCCTCGTCTTGAATTGTGACTGAGAAGAGACCTTCGGGAGCAAAGAATTAAGACCTGAATGATCAAAGCATGGACTGAAAATAGTTCAATTTTAAATCACTAAAAAATAGAAGTTAAATATCAACTTATATTTCAGTTCTTGTCAAGGGTAGATAAAAGAAGATATAGAATATCAGGAGATATTTACCAGTTTGAAAGTTATTTAAAAATGTACAGCCGTAAGTTTGCACAGTAACTAGTCTAGAAATCAAAAAAATATTCAAAATAGCATGACATCGTGGCTAATTAAAAAAAAAAATAACAAAATTCTTGGTTAATAATAGCAAAATATTCCAGTTTAGACACTTTTTTTTTGTATCTAATAGTATTCTTCAGTCAATTTGAAACAAATTATATAAAATTTTAATGAATATGATCTAAAATCCACTGGAATGAAATTCCTTTCTCGAATATTAAAATTAATTGTGATGGGCTGCTCAAGGGGCCTATATAATCTGCTGCATTCTAACGGGTGTCCCAAAAATGACTAAAGGATTTTGAAAACAATATTTTTTTTTTAAAAAAGGAGTGGAAGAGACATGCATCCTTTGTGTTTTTATGCTTGGAAAAATCGGGAAATTTTATCTCACCAAATAGTAAATTTAGTTAGCATTGCTACTGACGGGTAACGCTACAAAATAGTAGAAATGAAAACTGATGTGAAAATGTTCCAAGAACTGTTATACAAAATTAAACAATGATGTTCCGCATTTGCTGCAACTTCCGTGCAAACATGTCATTTGGAATTGCCTCACATGCAGTGCAGCGCCAATTATGGTTAATAATATTAACTAAATTTGCAATTTGGTATAAAACTCACTGATTTCCCAAGTGTGAGGCCGCAAATGATACATTTAGTCTGATACTGTCTTTTTTTATTATTGATTACAAAATCCATCAGTCATTTTTGAAATAAACAGTAAATGAATTATAGTAAACACCAAATGAATGGTTTGCACTCCGCAATAGGGATTGGAAGAATTCTTTCTCTATTCGATGTATTTGCAAGTCTATTCCATAGTTTCCACAGTGAGTTCTGAATTCACCTCATTTCCGTAGACACACCTTGCTTGTAAGCATGCATACTGATCTGGCGGCATAAAATCCTGTTATATTTCAATCAGCGACAATTCCATTTGTCAGTATGTAGAAACCATCGTTTAAGTAGAAGTCATCAGAGAAAATTATTTGTATAAAAAAAACACATCAGTATTTCTATAAAGAAAATAAAACTGCATATAATTCGAAAACTATGTTGAAACAAGGAATATGTTGAATCCGATGAAAGTATTCAAGGTGTTGTGGAAGTTTGGAAAACAGGTTTCTTGCACAAATCTCGTTTTGCCGCCTGAAACCAATTTCAGACTGCAAAAATTGTCTACTTTTGTAGCTTAGTGTACTTGCACACACTTAAAAAAAAGACGAGAACGGCCATTTTCTAATTAAAATAGAAACATGGAAATATTTTTTTTTCATTACGTATAAAAATAAATAATACATAATAGATGCGAATGTGAATACATAATAGATGTGAACATAATAGATAATACATACATAATAGATGTGAATGGCTGTCGGCAAATTATCGCTTTGCGAGATCATATATACTTACTAGAAAAAGTCTACGTCCAAACATATAACAAAAGTTCGAGAATTTTATTGATATCAGTTTTTTTTTATTATATTCCTCAAGCAATTCATTAGTTTTTAATAACAATTTCGGAAATATATATATATATTCAAAAAAAATATGGAAAACTTAAACATTACAATAACAGCTACCAGAAAGAAAGTTTGTATAGAAAAAGGATATTTCTAAATTCAATTTTCTTGTAAACACTTGTTTAGTGCAGGAAAACAAACTTACAATATTGCATTTTCGGGGATTTCGGAAGATAAATTGAGTTAAAATAAATGGATTTGAAAGGAAAAAAGATGACTCTAGAGGAAAGGAAGATTATCTTAAAACTAAGTAATGAAGGTGAAATACTTCGAAAAATGGCAAGATTGTTAAAATAACTTATTTTTCTATCCACGGAGTTATCAATATTTATGATTCATCAAAATCTGTTACCTCAAAACCCTACAGTGGATGTCCATTTAAACTAAAGACCTTTAGAGAGCGATGCATATTTAAAAGACGTGATTCGAAATTAGAGTATTATTGCGAATACAATCAGGGAGAGATTCTTTATGAAGACATGTACGGAAAATTTTGAAAAAGGCTGATGGTCTTGACCAAATAGCTCGTGGAATCAATGTTAATAAACAAAAAGTTTGGATTTTTAAAAAAAATTTGCCATTTATAAATTTTTTAAAAAAGCAATGCACATTATACCACTGAAATTCTTATTGAAAGCTAAAGACTTGTTTAAAGAATCCAATAAATAAAAGAGAAATTGATATAATTATATTATGATGATTTTTTTTGTTTCTGAATATTTGTTTTGTGTCTGTATGCAGACTTTTTCATGTATCCGAGGAAAATTAAAAACGCATTTACCATAATTTACTGTGAAATGCATCAGCCTAGCAGAGACACAACTGATGAAGAAGATTTCATTTATTTCCTCGCGAAAGACATTGTGCGCTGTTCCTTGCATAACACATTCTCACTTTCCGACCTCTCACAACTTCCGTTTACGTTTTTGGAAACTTTTTGTTTGACACTTTATTTAAAATATAATTGAATTATTCTTTTAAAATTCCTTTATTTGTTGAAATCTAGGTATGATACTGGGATACTTTTAAAACTTTCGTGATAAGGACAGATTTGGTTGTTTCGACACAAAATCTTTCCATCTTTTGGCGAAAAGAACAACGCATATTAAGGCATAGGCTGTTGAAAACTCAAACTATTTGAATAAATCGAACAAAGAAACCACTGGAATTTTTTTCGCCTTCAGTCGCCGTGATAGAGCCTATTTTGTGTGTCACTTCATTACATACGAGATTCATAGAATTTGCATTGATCTTCTTACAATTGTCCCATTAGAACACAAATTTGATTATGATTTGAATCAAATATCGCAATTCATCTATTAAGATTGTAGTGTTTTAGAGTTATCTTCAAATACAGACAGGCAATTCATCGCTAGATGTGTTTCAAATCACATAAGCATCAAATGTTTGGATGTAAAGAATATTTAATGAAATTCATTCATCTTAGTTAGTTGTGTCGAAATGTTCACTTATAGAATGCCAACTTGAAAACATTGACTTAATATTTCATTTTCAAAGATAAATTTTGTAAAAGAAATTTATAACGATCTCCATGCATTTTGCTGATTGCATGTTACGGATATCGCGTTCTCAAGCTCAAATTGATGGGTTTCGCCCAAAAATAGGAATTTGTACTGTTTTGTGCAAAGATCGCACATCAAATTTCATACATTTCGGTTATTTTGTTTTTGATTCATTGTGTTCAAACACAGAAATGGGTTTTTTTTGGAGTCGGTACGATTCAAAGAGCGGAGGTATGAAAACCCGGGGATATTTTTGGAGATTACAGTTCTTTCTTTCTGCACACCACCAATATGAGATCTGGATTTCGTCGAACGCAATTTTAAGGACAGACAGGAAACGAATATTTTAAATTATTTGTTTAAAACATTCTTTGCTAAGCATTTTTAGGTGCATTCTATATACATAAAAGACCTGCGTTTAATTCGTTCATCGCAGATCTCTCACTAGCTTGGGCTTTTTCGTTTTAGTAAAATAGAAGGTTAAGAAATAGAAATGCGATGCAAATTGAAGGAAAAATAACTCAGCGCCGAACAGATATTCTTTTCGAATGTAAATTACCTGTTTACAAGTGGATTCTCCACTCCGTACTCTTATAATAGAATTGTCTGATCATTTCAATTTTGCATTTCTTTCAGATTTTCTTTCCAAGAAAGGAAACACCCCATTTTAAAATGACTCTATGAAAATGCATGCTTTGAAGTAAGGTTGCACTTTATTTAGAAATAAATGGAAATTCAGTATGAGGAAGAAAAAGTAAATAAAGTGGTGAAATTTAAATCCTCGGTGAAAGTTAAAAAATTGAAAAAAAAATATTATTTATAAATGACATGACTTATTTTTTGAAATCTGATAAACAGCGAGATATCCATATGAATTCATAATAAAAGTTCATTTGTTTTTATTAGGAAATGGTGGAATATTGCATGAAAAATTCATGAGTAAATGTTTGTATTTTAAATTTTTCACAAAATACTGGGACGCTGAAAAAATACACCCATGTCCAAAATTAAGGTCACAAACATAAAATCTGAGAAAAATGAAAAGCTATTCACTGTGTTGCCACGAAATATGGCACAGAGGTACACTACAATGGAAGAAAGAACATAGACACATAACAACATGGAAAAGATTTTAATTGAGAATTAAGAAACAGGGTATATCAAAAGGGGTTACATTATGAATCAGAGATAAAGCATTTATCTCGGGAAAAGCCTGTCTAATATGGAGTGTGACCACCGTACACTGCTATGCAGGCTTCACAACGAGCTTTCATATTGTTTATGAGGGTGTCAATAAAATCTTGATGCAACAACGCCCATTCTTCCAAAAGCGCGGCTTTTAACTCTTGGAGGGTATTAGAAGGGGGTTACGCAGTGCAATGGCTCTTCCGAGACCATCCCAAACATAGCATTGTGGATAGGCAAATATAGGCAAAATAGGATTGTGATACGAAGACCTGGAGGGGCAGTCCATACGTCGAATATCCTATTCCTCAGGAAAATCACCAACGATCTAGGCTCTGTGTGGACGCGCGTTATCGTCCATAAATATGAAGTCTCGGCCAAAAGGGCTCCCCTGAACATCCTCACATAGGCTTCAAGGATCTCATCTCTATAGAGATGTGCATTGACAGTACCCGCATCGAAGACGTGAAGTGGTGTATGACTGCCCAACATTATGCCACCCCAGACAAGAATTCCTCTGCCATCAAATCTGTCGATTTCTTTTACGTAGAAGGGATGATAGCGAGCTTCTCGCTTTCTCCAGATGAAGATTCGACGAGTGTCACTCTGTGGGTAAATCTCGACTCATCACTGAAAAGAACACGCCCCCATTCTTGCTGTGCCCAAGACTGCTGTGTTAGGCACCACAAGAACCGGACTTTTCTGTTGGATGCAGTCAAAGGGACACACTCAACTGGTCGCCGGGCATAAAGGGTCCTCTCTGCTAGATGTCTGTATACTGTTTGTCTAGAAATTCTTATTCCAGACGCAGCAGCAAGGTCAAGAGCAAGTTGAGGAGCCGTTGTCAGCCTATGTCGTCGTACGCTTAATGCCAAATAGCGATCCTGTGCAGGCGTCTTTGTTCTGTGACGGCCTTGGTCGGTCTTCCTGGTTACAGTATCACTTGTTTGGAATTGATTCCACAACCAGGATACCACTTTCGGGGCCACTTGTAATCATCGAGCCACCTCCGCTTGAGACTGCCCAGCTTCAAACCTGCCAAGAGCTCTCCATCGCAATGAATCGTCTAAACGATTATGAGAACTCTTTCTCACTGGAAACATGTTAAATTTTTTTGTTTCAATTCAATATTCACAAAATTGCAGGCAAAAATCCCAGATGCCGAAACGGTCTAATTTCAGTAGTTCCTCAAAAACTAATGCTAAACAACATTTTTCCCCACAGCAAAGGTTAATATCGTGTTGCCGGTCCTTCACAATATATAAAATATAATTTGTTTAAATTTTACTGGTGGCCATTTAAAATTACTTTGAAAAACCTTTTTATGACCTTAATTTTGGACATGAGTGTAATTGTTTGCTTTAAAATTGATAGAATAAAACTATTTAAATAACACTATAAGTAGCTTAAATTTTAAAATTTTAATTCCATTCATGCAAAATATCATTAAACTTATATTGCTCAAATATATTTATTTCTTCATTTTATAATTTTTAAATAAATAATTTTTCGAGATCTGTTTTGTTTATTTCTCAGTAATTCTTTTTCAATCTATTTAAAACTTTTCAAAATACTGTTGTAGATGTTCGTTTATAGTATATTAAAGAATGACATCTTATTCTAACTTTATATATTTACATATTATAAACATATAAAATTGCTGAAAGTGTATCGATAATTAAACTGTTATAGATAGATATAGATACGGCACGTACAGATAAGGTTCTCAAACAAATTCTTAACCAAGTACTCCAAAGAATTTCCTTACAATTGATTTGATTTTATTTTGAACCAAAAATTTATGAAAGCATAAATTTTATAAGTAAGATTATGATAAGAACTTTAAATTAGACACTCATTGGTTTTGTAGTGTTTCAGAAAAATTTATATCTTGCATTATAAATAAATTTGGTATCTTTTTGTCAATTAAATAATTTTTAGAATGCTACATAATTTACAAAATGCATACACATCATATCAATTTAAATATTGAAATGAGAATGTTTTTGAAACAAAAGGGACATTTTATCTGAAACAAAAGCGACATTTTTGAAATTGTAAAACATTAATAAGACTTTTTTACTCAATTATTAGAGTTGATAGATATTTTAGTTGGATTCACTGAAATTTCTAGTTACTGTTTCAATAGAGTTAAAACTGCTTTATCCCAAGGCATTTAAATTTGATGAGAGATGACCTTTCAAACATTCACAGCACAAATGCAAAATTGTTGAGAATGTATAGATGCCTCAAGCACGGCAGAAAAAAATATCAGTATTCACTGCAAAAAAAATAGCGTCTTAAATAGATTCTTATCCTGGCTCTTATCCTTTTATATATATATTTTTAAAAGTAAGGACTATAAAAGCTCGAGATTCAAGGTTTGAAAAAGTTGCCATTTTTGACTCCTTCACAAGTTTGGTGATGGTTTTTAAATTCTGTTTTGGTTTGAAGAAACTCAGGTTATTATACTTGACTTCAAATAAGCGTCTCGAATAGATAAGAGTTTTATATCTAAGTTAATAATTTATTTAGTAAGTAAAACAATAATAAAAGATCTTTCAAATTTAATTTTTAGAATCAGTTTCTGAAAAATTTCTCCTTTCAAATCTTTTTACTATACATAAAATATGATCAACCCGTTACAGTGTAAAATTGTAGTACAGATTTCTTTCAATACTGATACTTTCTATCACGTAGTTCACTTTTTTTAGAGGTGATAGCAATATAACTTAATATATGAAATATTTGGGATGCTCCCGTTTTTTTTTTTTTTTTTTTTTTTTTTTTTTTATACCCTCCTTCTCACACAAATATTCAGAGGGTTTCTGATAAAGAAAATCTGTCATCTTAGCTTTATGAAAAATATAAAAAGATGCAGGAACAAAAATAGTTTTATGTTAGACAATACATACAATAAGAAAAAGAACTAAAAATTAAATCTGAAACACAAATTTTGAGAATATAACTGTTTTCAGAAAGAGGTATGTTTAAAAAATAAACTCAGTATTTCACGTTTAGAATGTTAAATATGTAACAACAGGAATTATTCTAATGATGCATCTAATAATGCATTTGTGATAAGTCTAATATACAACGATACGTTGTTGTTTTAATTTAATACAGCAGATTACACACACTAGAACGCAGCTTTCTGTAGTGAGTTGATAATGGTGAAATCAGTTTTCGTTATTCATCGAGAAATGATGCACTAAAGTGTATATTTTAGGGAACAGAGGACCTTCTCGAAGTTGGTCTTCACTCTCACCTTGTATTGATAAACGAATTAGTGAGGGAAAATTACTTTCATATTCAAACAATATTTGGGAATTGGCTGTTTCATACTTTTAATGATTGCCTGCTTCATTTACTTTTCTGTTCGTATTAAAAATTATTTTTTCGTAATTATTCTTCGATAGTTTTGTCTTATTTTCTCAATTTTACCTTCGAATATAGTATTAAAAATATAGTTTTCTGTTAATCTTTGCTGATTTTTATCTAAATAAAAAAAAAATTGTTTTAAAACTTTTCTATAATTACATCACACAATTACTATATTACAATTTAGAAACTGAAGTCTGCTTGCATAACTACAATCCCAAATTTGTTCTTGCATAGCATCCAATCATAATAAAACATGGCTCTTGTGTCAATCAATTTCAGTCAACTAATCAACATGTAACATAAAATAGCAGTCTCTACTTTAATGCATTACAGCCTAATTATAGAAACAGAAATAAACGGAAATGCCGAATTTTTCGCGACAACTCTACGACTACAACGGTAGAATTGTGGTGAAAAAAAAATTCAGACTGGTATTATATCACATCCGGCTAAATAGAGAAGGGAAAGATTTCTCACCATAGGCTTTAAAAAATTGTCTGCTAACAAGTCTTCTCACGTCTGAGAAAATGGATTAAAGCCCACTCAGCTCCCCTCCTCCCTTTGGTGGCTGTTGGTATCAAATAATGATAATAATAATGCGCGTCACTTTTCTCCCATTGTACCGAAATAGAAATAGAAAGAGCTGAAAATACGAACCCACGCCAATCGTAATTTGTGTGGACAATGCTGACAGCTCCGAGTGAGATGTTTCTTGACAAAGAATTAGTGGAATCTGTCTGCTGAGAATTTCAGGAAAGAAATCGCATTTGTTCGCAGATCTATATTTTTATTTTCCTACACGGCACAGGTTGAGAAATAAGTAAGAATCGTGTAAACCAAGGAAAGTCTCTCTCATTGCTTATTTTTGCTTTTGTCCCTCTCTGCTTATTTTTGTTAGATAGCTTATATACTATTGAATGCTTGGAATATTTCGCCTGGTTCAAAGTATACTGCAATGCAAAGTGAACTAAATCGTCGGTTGTTAATATTTTTCATATAGCTATATCGAGTACGAAGATGAGAAGTCACATTTGTAATATTAGACAGATTAACAATGGGTTTGCAGAGTTTTACAATCTGACTCATTCAAGATATATATATATATATATATATATATATATATATATATATATATATATATATATATATATATATAAACTTCAAAATTACTAGTTAAAAGTGTAAGCAGGTTTTTGATATCATAATGGAATGTATAGAAATATAACTTCGTTCATCATTCATATAATTTTCTGTTTTAGAATATTGTTGAATGATGAACGAGAAAAGTTGAATAAATTAAGTGAGGGAATGGATGGGTGTATTCTCCTTCAAGTAGTTAATGAAGTGGTCTGAAATCACATGTTTTTATAAAATTGTGACATATAGATTTTCATAATTCAAATAAATTTTTGTCGTAAAAGAGTGGAACTATTTTTTTATCTTAAGAATTTTTTATTGAATAAGATTCGTAGGATCGCAAATTTGTTTAAATAATTAAAGCTCTATAATTCATCAGAACACTTATTAATTAAAACTAAGTCAAATATCTATGTATATAAAATGCTTAGGATGAAGAAAAATCAAGCCAAATTTGTAAATTATATAAAAAAGAAAATTAAATTTCAGCAATTTCGCTTATAAATTAAAATCTTCAAAAGTGAGAAATTAGAGTAAATGAAAGTGTCGAAGAAACACTCATAAGAATATCCAGTTGGAATGAACGAAATGAAAGAGGTTTATATATATATATATATGAAATGTAGAATCTTCAAGGATCTCATGATAGATTCAATAAAAATGCTCAATTCTCGCCAAAGATTAATATTTCATCACCACTGTACATCACTGCCATGCAAAACGTTCTCTGTATTAGAGAGTATGCGAGAAAGTTTTGGGAAGACTACTCCCGCTGGTTTGCATAGATTTGCGTTTAATACAAATGACTACAATTTATTGTCCTTTCTTGCCTGCCTACGGTTACCTGACGTTTGGAAAAAGAGGAAATATTCTGAAAAAATTTCACAATATTATAACAGTTTATGATCTAAGGATTCTGGGTAAATGTCCGCTTTAGGGAAGATCCTGATAATCAAACTTAATTATATTGAAGTCATTATTATTTCGAGTATCTTTTTTAATTGAATCTGAAGATTAATCTCCGTCACTCGAATACCAATCGTAAGCATCCTTGTGCCATGTGTTCAAGTCAGAAATGACCGTCTTCACTGAGAAAATCCTCTCCTAATCACGATTTCTGAAATAATCTCCGATCCCCACGTTTTTCTCTATTTAGTTACACAACATCTCTTCGGCGCTGCAGAGGATTAACGCCACCGATCGAGGACTAACTACTCGAGGAGGATCAATACGAGGACCACTGATTCTCGAGGATTAGACGACTGCCGAAGAAGTTTCACAGTGGGGAGGGGAAAGAAGGTGGCAGAATAAAAAATATATATATATGCTTGCTTTCTTTTATATATATATATATATATATATATATATATATATATATATATATATATATATATATATATATATATACTTTTGTGATGAAAAAAGTGATCAATCTTTCACTTGGCGATGATAAGATCGTACATAGGGTGCTGGTCTTATGATGGAAATCAATAGAATTAATTGAAGTGAAGAACGTGGTTCGCAAAGAATAAACAATAGGAAACAAACTATTCTCATTCAATTTGAGTTGTTACTTGTTGCATTTTATACTTGTTGCATTTGCAATTACTTGTTGCATTTTGATGATTAATAGAGATGCATACGCAAGTTAAATGCAGGTGTCGATAAAATTCAGGTAACATTTAAAATAGTTGTAATTGAGAGAATAGTTACTTTTCTCGAAATTTTTTCTTTCTAATATAGCAATAAAATTAGAATTACCGTAGAATCTCGAGCAAACGTCATGCTTTATATCAATACTCTTTTTTGAGAATAACGATGTATGGTGAATTTACTTACTATATGTACAGTTAATTTTCCTGTTAGGCGAGATTCCTAAAATGTATATTGATTCAAAAAACGTTGTTTTATAAGATCCTATCATATTGTAAATTGTACACGATTTTATGAACTTTCGCTACTGAATACATTCTTCATGTTCAAAAATATTTGTTTCGAAAGTTCTGAATACTTTGCTTTTTATCGATGTCTAAAATGATTTTTCTTTTTTTTTGGACAATGAAAATTTTTTGTTGCAGTTCATTCTTGAATGAAGGCAAACACATGCTTTTAAAAAATGCTACCTTTTTACTTTACAACAAGTTATAGGTCATTGATAGAAGAGAGATGAAGTTAATTTAGGAGTATTTTTACGTAACTAGCATATATGCATTTTTTTTTTCAAACCAACAACAATCAATATTTCAACTCACTAGGCAAAATGTATATTCATCGATGATAATCCATTACGAAATTATATATTTTATATTTTAATCATTCAAAACGCCTCTGGTTTCCAAATGGATCGATGATCAATCATTATCTCCTACCTATGGAGGTATACGAATGGCAAAATCAAATCAGTTATAGCAGAGATTGTTGACGATGGAGGTCAGAAAACTTTAACGAGACTTTTTTAGAAATAATGATTAAAATAATTCATATATTTTGGACTTGGCAACATTCAACATAGACCACGAGGATTCAGGAGCCTCATTTCAACAGATAACGAAATTCTTGACACCAAATCTACTCCAACTCCATAAACTTGACTAGAAACAACTAAGAGCCAGAGGGATTAGATACAACCAGAGGGTATGTGACTTCTCACAACTTCAATATACAAAGTATATCTTTAGTGATAAAGATTTATTACGAAAATACGCATTTTATACTTGGAAAAATTCGGAGTCTTCCGAGGTAGTGGATCGATCATTATCTCATCCCTGTGGAAGCGTATGAATGGTAAAGGACAGCAGAGGATGTTGATGGAAAGAGGTTGAAGGGAATTAATGAGTCTTTGACGAAAAAAGATTGGCCATTAGCAGGACAATTTGTCATGAGGGAGACACGTATTAAATCAATTAGGTCCGTGAAGTTAATTTTCCACCAGGACACTTAGAGAATACTAGGTTGGGTTTTTTTCCTTCTGATTTTGCATATTTTGGAGGATTTTTTTCACCCTAAGTGATCATTTTATAGCACCCCTGAAAAGTCTACTAAACTGAAGTGCTTTCTAATTCGTTTATTAAAACTATCTCACTTAAAGCAGTCGATAGTATTTTAATATTAAGTAGCGCACTTTCATTAAATTAACTTACAGAAGTGGAATTTTTCTCAGTTGTTAATTGCAATATGGAATTACAGTGTTTACTGAATTAACGAATCGTTCATACTAATTTAGAATTTTTTTTAAAGAATGACTACTGTATCGTGTAATTCGTATCCAAACTTTTAATAAGTATTTGTAATTGTTTCGCTAAGAGAAAAGTAGCAGCATGTGAAAATATCACATATATTGGTTGGCGATCATAACAATTATTTGAAACCACTGTCTGCAACTAACTATTCACTTTATAGGAAAACTATTTGAGTTTATTTAAAAGTGTTGTATATTTCCTGACCCAAACATTAAGTTATGGTAGATTATTTTGAACCTAACAATACGTTACACAGACTGTAGTTGCAAACGCAACAAAAAATCAAAAAGCAGATACAATTTAATTATCGGGGTATCTTGCCAGACCCTGTAGAAGGCCTTAGACAAATTTCAGATATTTCTTTCCAGCTTCCAAAATCATATATTTTTCATTAACTTTAATTTATTAACCGTGTAAGAAATTAATTGTTAAATAACAAATATCACGTGGTAATATTATTGCGCGGTAAGGAAGAAAGTTACTTTCTGCATCTTGTACAGAAAAGAATTGGACGTTTAAAAGTAAATTTTAAGAATGTGGTAAAAAAAAAAATGCAATTTTTAAAAACTTAATCTGAATACTCTAATGCAGCTTCACATTTTCACTTGCAGTTGAGTAAATTTTACTGCTTCCATAAATAAAACACTGTGACGACAGCTACACTATAAAACGTATCAATACGTATACCGTTGTAATGCTTTCATAGGCAATCTCCAGGACACAAGCAGTTGAACTTTGCCTTTTTTTTTACTTTTGTTTTTAAATTTCAAATCTTTGGAGAAATGAATGAACTGTAACGAGCAAGTATAAGAATGCAAAGAAGTAAAAAAAAAAAAAAAAACGGATCCAAAACTTCAGTTAGATCATATATTTGGCAGGATGCACACCAAAGCAATGTTGAATATTATTACTTTCGCCAGTTGCTACATATGTAAAAGTTAAATTCAACACATTTAATGATTTATAAAAAAAATTATCAGACTTCAGAATGATTTATCAGACTTCATATCCAAGAACTTGCAGTTGGTAGGAAATGACTTCTTAAATGTTCCACACTTGGATACCCTGAGCAACTCAGATTCATTTTTTATTTGCAGCTGGATTTTCCCTTTGCGCAGACAATTATTTAGAAAGCCAGCTTAGGAAAAAGGATTCAGTTTCAGTATAAATTTTAATTAGTATTAAATTCATATTATTCCGTTTTATCAAACGACAATGGGAAGGATTTTAAAAAAAAGCATTACATTTTAATAGCTTAATAGCTAGGAAAATCAATATTCCGAATGAAAGAGCTGATGGCCAAAGGTGGTTAGTATTGTAGTATCATTTCATATCTATAAAATATTTAAAGCAAAGATACTTCAAAAATCCCATCGTTCTTTTTCCTTTTGCGCATTTTTCTCAAATTCCAAACAAAGACAACAAATATATATATATATATATATATATATATATATATATACAATACGTTTGTATATTTTCTTGCCTACCTTACCTAAACACAGTTCAAAACACTTTGAGTACATTAGGATTTGACTTTTAAATGATTAACTAAAGGATACCGAGTTGCTTCTAAAAGTCAAAATGTAGAAAAAAAGTACGAATTTTATTTTTCACAGTTCCATATTTTAATAGGAAAAAAAAAAGACCGAAGGTAATGTATCAATGACAAATATGTGGTGAAGGTACTCAGTGTCTAAAGAAAGAAACTTTTTTCAGCGATGCTCGCACTTTCATCATTTGAAATCCTTGATTTAATAAAAAGAGAGAATGGCAGGTTCACTTCGGCCTTTCAAACGAAAGAAAGTGAGAAAAAAATAAGGATAATCTTCTCAAAAGCGTCATTAAGAAAGTTGACAACTAGAACAAAAGTTAAAAGACGTTAATACTTTAGAAAGCACAAGTGTCAGAGGTTAAATCCGGGGTTTAGATGCATTTCGCGGTCAATACACAAATTTCATCAGTAATGATTAAGTTCAATTTTGATATTTTTTTAAAAAAGTAATCAGTGAAAATAACATTTTTAACATGCCTCAATCGCAAAATCTTCTAACAAATTGAAAGTTATGTGTAACAAGAAAAAGTTTTAAACCATATTGGTGATTTTTAAAGGGAAAAATGTTTTATATTCGGAGGAAAAAAAGTATACAGTTTGTTTCACTAATTTAACACCAATAAAATAATATGATGACTTTTCGAATTACAGGACAGATGCAACATACGAAAATTTCGCGTTCTGATGCAAAATATGCAAGATAAAAGTATTGAAACGTCGCAAAATTCAAGAAATTAATTTTTACGAACCTCCCAAGTTGTAGATTTAATTCTTTTGGAAAAAGACATTTTTGAAATAACTTAAAGAAACAACAAGGTAGATCCATTAGATATTGAATCCAGTCTTAGCATTAAAACTATAGATTTCTGTCAAAATTTGACAGAATAATGTTTGTAAGTACACAAAAAATCAAAAACCTCTGCTTTTTTCTATCAAGGGATCATTTTCCATAACGATAAATTGAAATATTTTTGGGATTTAGCGTGGTTTTAGAAAAATATCGTCTATTTTAGATAAAATGGATGCACTTAATTTATTGATTTGAATCATTAACCATTAATTTATTAATTTGAATCATTAATAATAATAATAACAAATACAATGATGTTCGAGATAAAACAAACATAAACAATTAGGTGCTTGTTTTATCTAAAAATCTAACTTCAATTTATGCCAACTATTTTTTTTTTCAAAATGTTCAAAATTAAGTGTAATAAAATAATAAAAACAATAGTTGAAAATTAATTTGATTGTTGAAATCAAGTTATGTTCTTAAAGTGTTTATTAATAGTTTTATTCTAGTTTCTGAAGTTATTAAAATTTGGTAGTTTAATCAAAAGGGGAAAAATAGCATATAAGATTGATGAATTTAGTAATAATTTGACTTGAGAAAGGCCGAAGGAACAAAGAGCAAACATAGGAAAACTGCACAGAAAAAAAATTAAATAACTAACAGAAAATGAATATTGCTTACCAGATAGATAATAACTAACTGCTATAGAGAACTGCTGCTAACTACTACATAACTAACTGTTTACTAGATAGTTCCACATTAAAGGGTTTTCGATAATTAATGCACAGAAATACAATTTCAATTCGTCTTGGCATCTTTATCGTTTTCTTGCATTTTATATCTAAAAAAAAGCAATGCATTTTATTCATTCCATAAAAAAACGGCCACGTCATATCAACGTCTTAAGAACATCACTATTAGCGAAATAAAACTCACAAAATCCCTTCCAAGCACCTATTCAGAGATGAAACCCTATCATTTAAACCTCTAGAATGGGGCCACAAATTGATACCTTGGATGTATTCCTCAACTATAAAGTGACAACCCTCCTCGAGGACCCCTGCGTAGAGCCCAATTCGACTGCATTTTTACGATTTCCATTCTCTTTGTGCGCTGAGCTGTAAGGAACAAGGAAAATTAAATCATTAAATTTCATTAAGATCCCTATTTTCCCCGGGCCAGGATGTTATTGCTTTTGACAGATTTGGTAATTATTTCTCGTAAAAACACCACCGAACGGATATCTTAAAAGGGCCTGTAGTAATTCCAGCTCCTTCCGGCGACACGGTCCGATCCTGTTTGTGTTATGAAAAGCCCCTGATTTATCTGTCTACTTTTACGAGATAACACGGGCTTGAGGTTATACAGCCCGGTTATGAAGTCATAAAAAGCTCCGCAATGTCGTCCCTTCGGGAAGACAGTGTAATTGTAGGGCAGCCGAGTTTGTAAGTGTTATTTTGCCTGTGTCGGAAGTAATGCGGGAGATTTTAGGGAAATTTATTGCTGAAGATTTAGTGCTGTAGTACCTTGTCGGAATGCCATGTTTACGACTTAGACACAATCCAGCGAGGGATAAGCGTCGTAAAAAGACTACCTATCGAAGCTGTCAATCTTAGTCTTGAGAAATAAACCGATCGCACCGAAAGGAAGAGATGCAGAAATACGAGTAATGGGTTTTCGGTGCTGTCGTTTGTTGTAGAAATTTAAAGCTGGTTTCTCTGCTTTATTCTCTGCTTCTTTATAGGCATCTCCGGAATGCTCATTATTGATGTAGAACTTGATCGTATTCTAGGCAGACTACTTCTGCAAAGTGTAGAAGAAATGAGTTGAAAATCTCTTCTTCAGTGACCTTGCTAACAATTCTAATTTACTAAAAACAGTTAAGGCATACGACAGACACGAAAGCGATCTTAGTTTCAAAAATGTGCAATATAACTACATAAAAAGGAATAAAATTTTATTTTTGAAATGTTTGACTTTTTAAATTTGATCTATTTTATAAATAATGTAATAAAAACTTTAGCGTGGAATATTTTAAGATAAGTAATGAATAAAGTCATTCAATTCAATTTATAAAAGAAACTGTTATTAGAATGATTATCATAGAAAGTTAGATTTACATTTGCAGAACTTTTCGCTTGCGTTAAGAATATAATAATTGTAAAATGTTGACTATTTGATAGAAAAAACATTTATTGGATTTTGAAATAAATAAAAGACGTCTTAAAGAAGGAAAATCTATTCATTTAACTTCTTGCGCTGATAAAAATTATTATCAAAATATGTTATTTGTCGGAGAATAATAACATATGTGCTAATTTATTTGAACTATTTTCATAATGTAACTGTCAAAAATATTTCCAACTTCAAAATCATAATACTCTTTTCAATCAAAATGGCCGTCTACAGAAGTTGTTTATGACCACCAAAAATAATCGTTGAAAACACAATTATTTGTTATGATTTACTGCAACAGTAATAACAGGACGAACAGAAATATCCGTCTGTTTATCTTTTGCCATACTGAAACAATAAAAGCAGTTGAGATTTATCTTCCGGATTTTGTTTTGAATAGAATGTTCGTTCACCCATTCATTCCGTAGTTGATGATTTTTCGTTTTTCTGTCATAAAATAATTATTTCATAAATCTATAAAGAAACCTTTTCATATTTTAAAAATATTTAAAGAGCTGTCATTTGAAATTGATATTTAAATTCGGTAGAAGATGAGAATCATAAATCATCATTCTATCCAATTCTGTACTAAATAATAACAGCACAATTGCTGCAACACATCAATTTAATAATTTTGTTTATCATTTCAGTTTTTAACATCTGTATTCCTTCACAGCGATGTTTGATGCGTTAATGCATGCGATCTTCTATTGACTTCGCAATGCCAGAAATCGATAGAGAGACATCAGTTTACTAAAACATATCATTTAAAATTTAAATTAAAAGAAATTTATGTGAAAGCCTCATACAGATTGTAACGAATCATTACAAAAATGTGCGAATCGATATGTTACAATGAAAGACCGATATCTGGTAAATGTCCACTTTTTCCGGTGAATGTTGACATTCACTGGAGAAAATCGTCACCCACCGCAGAATGTTTGATTCTTCCGATTTTCACGGTAACAGATACTATGCAGTGAATCCATAAGCACGTCTAAGGATCCAAGAACGCATAGATAAAGGCTTGTTCTCTGTTAAAGCCATTTAACAGCAAGTTTTCTGAGGAACGAGAGTTTTAATCTATGGAAATTTGAAAATGCAAGTTCTTTTATGATATTTAGAATGTGAGTATTGCAATAATAAACATTCAGTTTCCTAAAACGCTTTCCGTTACCAATTTCTTAAACACAATAGACATAAAGAATGTTCAACTTCCTCCTGTTTTTTTTCCCCTCTACTTTGCAAATCTCGTCCACTTATATCATGCAATTTACGTAGCTTTTATAGAGTTACTGGATCTAACAACCTTTTTGTATCAAACAAACAAATAAAATATTCATGGTGATTGAAATCTGCTTTCCAGCACTGCATATAAAGAAATATTGTAGTAAATTTCATCAATGGCCTGCCTTTCCTGATGCATGTGTGCATTTCTCTGGGTATTTAATTTCGACAAAGCATCTAATCATTGGGGGCAGGGGTAGGTTCAGTGTGTGAAAGGATAACATTTTTTTAATTGCTATTTGCATTAAATAAAACTGTATTAATATCTTTGTGAGTTTTTTTTCGTCTTATAAATCCTACGTTTTCGTTTATATTATAAATTTTTTGACTCATTTCAATAAAGGTGAAGGAATGTGTAAAAAGTTGGTTTTCCCCCAACCAGGGGCATCTCAGAAATGAGGATGAGAAGTTTCCAATACGGTGACTGATTCTGTATTTCCTATTGAGTGAAGTAATAATGCATAGTTGGCTATCACGTTGCTGATGTGGAACCTACCGTACGGGTGGGGTGTACAGTGGTCTTTGATAAACATCAGCATGACCAGTAATTAATTGCAGAAAGCTAGCGCCACGATGTCAGTCATTCAGTTTACCTTGGACAATACAGCAAGCTGGGAGGAAGCTGTTTTGAGGTTATTTTAGAAAAGAGACTTGTTCATTAAGTCTAGTTCCGAGTTCTGCATTCTGCAAACAATATGCTGTGTAGGAAGATTGCTGAAGGATGCTTTATAGTAAATGGTTTCCTTCTAGAGAGAGCAATCAGGAGAACAACAAACTAGCTGAAGTACCATCCTCTTCATTTAAAAATCATTCAAATCTGCGAAATTTATCTTTAAAGACTCCTTGTCTCATTTTGGAATGTTTGATTTACATCTTAAAGTCGCGCATTCTAATTAAATGGCAAAAAAAGCCACAGATTAAGTTAAGTTAACTGCAAGTTGTCTCAGAGAATGTCTTGACCGCGTTATGTTACCATGTTATATCTCTCTCCCTTCTGGTGAACAATCTGCAATGAATTCCAAAATCAAACTACCCGTTGAAGTAAGACACGAGTCTGAATATTATTATTTGCCAAACTTATTTTTCGGTTTTTATACTGAAACAACAAACCCAGCCTTTCAAATTACTTCCCAAAAATTCCTATTGACATTCTTTGACTTGACTCCAATGCGTCATGCGCATTTTTAGTACATAAACTTTCACATATCGATCGAAAAATTATTAGGCAATAAGGAGGATATTTTTTTGTCCTCCTTCTCCCCACGTAGTGGCCCCCTTATAAGTCTACTTTTAGAATAGCCTATTGTTTTCTTTCCTCTGATTTATGCTCTTTCATAACAACATGTTCTCACTAATAGGAGTGTTCCGACTTAAAAATAGTATGGGAGTATTCATTTTGAAAGGAAAAATCAAGCGTTTGGAGAAGAGGGAGGAGTAAACGTAGGCGCCCTATGCTTGTCACGGAAAAATCGTTTACACGCATGTAGTTTTGTGGTAAAAACGTGTTGAGGAAAAGAAGCCTTTTTCTGAGTTTTGCAATTCATACATGGAAATTTTTTACAAATTTTTTTTTTGTACTTGGGGTGAGCATTTTCGAGTGGTTAATATAATGAAGTTCAGAGATATCGCTATTGCTTACAATATTCTTTCATTCCTTGTTTAATGATTTGGAAACTGTTAGTTCGAGTAGAATGACTTTGAAACACAAAATTTTTATGTAATCGAACAATCTGGAATGAACAATCTTCAATAAAAAGAAAAAAAATAGTTTGTATAAACGCACTTTTTAATGCAGAATTTTTCATCTTAATTATAACAAATTTAATTTCGCTTAAGTGTAGCGCTTAAAGATCATAATTCATTCCCGAATCTTAATCGTAGTGTGACAAAAAGTTTTTCCAGAGGAATTCATGTAAAACAGAGCAATGAATTCCATACCGAAATAGATACTTAAACAATTTTATAAAAATATTATTCATCAGAAAAAAGGTTTTTTTTTTTTCCCAAAAAGTTGTCTAATTCCCAACGCACGATACAATAACTTCTCAAGCTTCTATTATCTCTCTTATTTCACTGAAAGGCTATTACTCTTGTCTATTATTTCTTCTTCTCCTGACTTTATCTCATTCGCAACTTTTTGCAATTTCACAAAATGCAACTCCATAAGCTCTTCGTTTTTCTTATAACTCTCCATCAACTCATCGATGTCCTCGAAAACCACCTCTAGCCCCATAATCTTGGCCAGAATACAGTTTTGTCGATGAAGGCTTAACAGGGAGTATCTTAAAATCTTTGGAAAGTCTACTTTAGAGTTTCTTTCAAACTGAAATAAGGATTATCTTCAAACAAACACTCAATGCAGACATACCCGAGATACAGATCAATTCTGCATGTGACGTCACAATGTCTCCTCGTCATTCTTTTTGCGAAACATCGTTCATTAAAAGAGTGCTTTTTTAAAAATTTTATTTGCTCATTTTGCGAATCACTTGTTATGGGAAATGCTATGCGAGGCAATAATTCTGAATTAAAAATTTTGTAAATTCGCTGACATTTAGCACCTTAAAGTTGAAATAAAATGTAACTAAATCAACCAATTAATGACTGATGAAGTTGAAAATATTAAATTATATAGAGCACAAAAACGTCCGATGTGTCAGAACTCTAGAAGTAAAAATAAGAGATAAATCAATGAAAAAAATTTATACTTACAAATAGGAAACAAATTAAGTCAAATAAAAGTATTTAAAAATATTCATACAAGTTCTGAGGGAATGTGTATACTAAAAAATTTAATTTGCATTTACTACCTTCGATAAACTATTTTAATTATATTATTTTTATGTTATCATTACCTATAAGTTAAGATAAAATTCGAGTAACATAAAGAAGGCACGAAAGAATAATGTCGTTGAAAGAATACTACTACTTTTATACATGTATCGAGAAAAATCATCTTTAATCGAAACCAGAAAAAATAATTAATATTTCTAGTTGCTTTAAAATGCCATCTCAATAATAGAAGAATTGTGCATACACTGTATATTGAAGATACATTAATAAGCGTGATTTTTTTCCAGTTACAGAGATGCTATTTTAAAATAGCAAGAGCTTTGTAACTACTTTCCTTTCTTTCTTTTTTTACTTGTAGCACAATGCGACGAGTGAATCACAAAGAAGGAAAATTCAAGTGACGATACGACATAATCAATGCCTTATCCACCCTTCAACTGCAATGCTATAGTGTGTATAGAATAATCACATTTTCTAAAAAGTAAGCCGAAATTGAATAATTGAAAAATGATATAAAAATGAAGTGGAATCGTACAATGAAGGAGCCACAACCCAAAAACCGTACCACGTATTTTTGTTTCATGATGTAATTGCGGTCAAGGTTAGCATTGTGCTCGTCTTTTACTTAGGATTCCTATTGTAGCAAATTTCGAGATTCGTGTAATTTGAAAGAAATCATTTTTTTCTTTCTTATAAAAAAATTATTTAGTCTTCAACAAAAATCATCCAGAAGAAATTTTTTTCTTCTACTGTCGTGCTTTCAGAAACTAATTCCAAATTAAAGGCTATTTCAGATATTTTATGCGAATAGTACTTTCCATGGCACTATTCACATATCAGGTTAAATTAGATTTTTCAACCATTTCAAGCGAGTTAACCCACTGCCGTATTAAAATCATTATAATCCCATATTGTAACCGCTCTTGCAACACTAGCTATAACTGACTGATGACGTCAGACAAAACCCTCTGATGCTTTGTGGCGCTATGATTGTTCAGATCTAGCGATGGCATGATCCATTATTTGATCCACGCTCTTATATATATATATATATATATATATATATATATATATATATATATATATATATATATATATATGTATGGATCTTAAGATTATTCTAAATGTAAATTATCTGTGTGTAACGCACCACGTAAATGAATAACGGTTACACTTATTTTTTACTGAATCCTTTAACGACCCCACAATATGAGTTTTCGAAAGCAGAATGAGCTCTTTAAGCCAAGTGAAAAAAATCTCAAGAATTCTTCAAAACTAAAAAAAAAAAAACGAATTCTACCAAATAATCGCGATTTGGTGAAATATTACCATACTTGGCGACAACAATGCTATCCAAAAACTTTACCATTTTTACCATATCATATTTACCCGGCGTTATCTGATTTTTTTAGATTAATTTTTAACATTTTCAAGCCTGTCTTCGCTTTATAGATCTAAAGTATTTATTTTTAAAATTCGTAAGATGTATTGTTTCAATTAAATCATTGATACTCCCCAACATTGTTTATGACTATTTATCAATATATCTTATGGTTTTTAAGATTAAGGCAACACAGTACGTTTTTTCAAAAAAAAAAACATTTTTATATACTTTAATATTAAAAATATTCGATGGCTTTTTTGTGGATTATATTATTGGATAAATTTTCATAGAAAAAGTAAGTACTATTATTTTAATATTTAAAACAAATTGAAAATTTTGAAGTTTTTAAAAACTCTTCTAAAATATTTCTTTATTAATATCTTTTTTTATTTTTTAATTATTTCAACTCATTTTTACTAGTTGGATTAAAATTTGGAGTGGAATTAAAGATCTGACTCTTTTCAAAAGTGTAATAATTATTTTCCAGAAAAGTCTGAAAACTACTTCAATATAAAAAAAAATCTAAAACTCTCTGACCTAAACCCATATTAGATGCATAGTTCTTATAGTGCATATATATGCCTGAAAGTATCCACAAAAAATTTCAATACGCTTATTTGAATTGAAAAAAAATGAATTAGAGAATAGAAACTATTTGCATCAACAAAAATAGAAGTCTGAGGTGTGTCAATAAAAATTAATAATGCATGTAGAGTTCTAACATTTTAATTCGTTCTTTCCCAACTCAAAGTATGTGCAAAACACTATTTTAATTTAATATAATTGAATACATTTTCTCTTATTAAAATTATTATGCTTTTGTTCAATACCAATAATATCGTTTACAATAGCAGATGACACGGTTTGATTAAAACAATGATTTCATAAAAGTTTTGAGCATGATACACTTCTATGAAATAATAATAATGCAAATTAAAATAAAAAATAAAATAAAGTTTTCACCTAAATCTTTCTAATTTTTTATCAGTTTTAAATCGGAACCATTACTTCGTTTCATATATATATATATATATATATATATATATATATATATATATTGTTGCATAACTTTAGACATCACTGATTTCTTTTCATATCCACAATAATGTTATAGTTGCAACAAAAATGCGTTCCATTCTATCCACAGTACATGAAATCTGATATTAAAGTGTAAAGAAATCTGGTTTTCAGAATTATTTTCACTTGTTTATCAATTCTTCAAGACATTATATGTCTTAACATTTCGGTCAGAGTATTTTCTCGACAGAAGACCACCTGTTATTTATTCTGCAAATTTCTTCAACTCTTATTGATATCTCCATAGACACTCATGGCAGGGGTGGTCAATATGAATACCAAACGCACTTCGGTCGATTTCTTCACGAAAGCTCACGGAACATACAATATTTTTTTGTCTATCACAAGAGAGGCTCAGGTATTCAAACAAACATTTCCGAATGCACCCAGCAATCGCATTCAATCCATAAAACGATTATTCATTTTCAGAACCATCGTCTCCTCCATTTCTTCCACCTTTAACCTAATTACAGGCAAATTTAAAGCTTGTCGAAAAAGTCAAGCAAAGATTCCGCTGCTGTATGAAATTTGATTTACGCGTTGCTTGTTACGTTTTTATGTACAATACTAGGATCTTATTTCTTGGTGCGTTCCGACAAATCTAATTATCGAATCGATCAGTGTGAATGGAACCTTCGGGATATAACACTGTTGGCTTGATTCGATTATTTGTCACGAGACTGCACAAAGTAAGCTCGGAGCTGTTTTATGTTCAGTAAGAAAATTGGTTATTAATGCTTGCATACACTAAAAATGATGTTATTCCTTGCACAACAGTTTCTTCTAATCTTCCTTCCGCCAGGGAGCGGTGCCACAATGCAAACATCTCCCCATAAAGAGGCTTCTTCTTTTTCTGTGCCAGGTAACTTTTTTAATGATTTTCATCAAGCTTGTTACGGTAGAAAAGCAGAGTGAAGAAGATCATAAAAGACTTGATTTTATTACCCAAGTTTTTCAAGGAATAGCAAACCTGGTGTGAGTTTCTCTTCATGGTATGTGTTTAAGAATTTTATGATTCTTTTGAGGTTTTTTCTTCTTCTTTTGGAGGGTGTACTTAGATTAAGAATTCTGTTATTCCAGTATATTAATTCATGGAAGTGATAAGAGGGTAAAAGATAATTTTTCTACCACGGACAGCTCCTTAAAAATGTTTAGATTCGCAAAATATACAACCAGAATTTCATTAAGCCGCTTAGTGGAGCAGAACATGTTGGTGGAATTTCTTCCATTTAATGCATCAGGGCAAACAAATTTTTATGCATACAAAATACGTTACTGGAAAAGCTGTGTGACATTTTCACTGTTTTGCTTTGAATGAACGCATTGATTATGGAAGAATTGTGCTATTTAATACATATAATACG
This sequence comes from Argiope bruennichi, assembly GCF_947563725.1. Classification (NCBI taxonomy): domain Eukaryota; kingdom Metazoa; phylum Arthropoda; class Arachnida; order Araneae; family Araneidae; genus Argiope; species Argiope bruennichi. Next base: position 140,929,782 of record NC_079154.1, on the reverse strand, counting down.
CATTTAATGCACATTAGCATTTGAAAATCGAATTTTTGTTTTAAACGAGTTTTTCCCAAAGCAAACATTTGATGCGGAACCACAATCGCAATTACAAAATCGCATATCGAATTGAATACATTTAAGTCATCCCATTTTTTAGTCATCACATTTTTATGTGCCTTTTGAAAGTACAGACGAGTCGAGATTTAATTCTTTGTGGATATGACATCTACACTCAAGTGTTGCTCAGCATTACATTTTTAATGTTAAATCTGTGCACTGAATTTTATCCATCTTCGTTTTCTAGTTGTGAAAGCATATATTCAAACAGCCGGACGAACAGGCTTCCTCGGAACGAATTTTGTTCAACATTTTATAGAAAACTGCAAATTTAACGTAATGATCGTTTTCAAATTTCATTCCTCTAACTTAAAGCTTTTTTGAGTTTCCTTGTCACAAAAGACGGACTGACAGATATAATGATCAAAATGTGTTCTTCATTCTCAGGAAAGACTGAAACGTGAAGATATATCAGAATTTCGAATTTTGATGACCTCAAAATTTGTTTTGACGAATGACAGTCACTTTCTCTGCATTTCAAGATGAGTAAGCAGTCAGCGGTCCCCCTAAAACTTTCTTATATACTCCTTCATAAACGTGTCGTGCCAGAGAATGCCTTACATGACACTAGCGTCCAGAAGCGTTGCAAAGTTAAGAAATATTAACTTTGGCATGGATTCTATCGTGGCATCCTGCGAGTGTTTTTGGCGATTCATCCCTGGCATGTGATGAATAGTATGAGAAAATAGAATTTGTGCTTTAGACAAGTTTTACTCAATCGATTGAAACGAAAAAAATGACACAAAACTGCACTTGTTGCCACAGAATTCCATACCTAACTTAATATATTTAAGTCAATGGGTTTTTGAATTATCACATTGACATTTTTTTGAAAGTACACACCGACAGCCCTCTGTTGGTTTTGGCTCAAACTTTGACAGGTGTCTGGGCTAATAGATATTCAATATGTGCACTGAATCGTTTCCATTTAGCTCTCTTCATTTTGAAGTTTCGTGTTGCCTTGCATTCAAACAGCCGGGCTTCCTCTCAACTGATTTTACTCACCATTTGATAGAAATCTGCACATTTTTTTGTAAAGACCGTATGCCGGATTTCAGCTTAAAGAGCCTTACAGTTAGCTTTAGAGACAAAAGGCCAAAAATCGAACTCGAAGTCTGAAACGAGGAGATTCGTCAAATCGAGAGATCGACATTTTAGTCTATTATTATTCTTTCTCTATACTACGTATGAGGAGGATTCCAATTCCAGTGTCATCCATGTCGTCTAACCATGGTTCAAAATGACGAGATCCGCCCCAGAATAGCCCTAGTGTTGCTTTAAAGCGGGAGGTGAGTATAACTAAACTAAGTCTATACTTCATATACGAGAAAGTAAAAACACAGTTCATATTATCGAATTAAACAAAGAAATAATTAGATTTAATCGATAAGTCCTATTTTTTAAAAAAATTTAAGAAATTCTAGTTACTTACATAGATTACGTCATTCGTACACATAGATTAAATAGTTCAAATGTAACGAATAGTGTCAAGTAATTCATTTTAATATTTAAGTTGCTTTATGAATTCATTCACATTATCACTGTTTAAATGGCCAAAGGTTCAGGATTCGGCAGTACGTTTCAGGATATCAACAATTTGTCACAGTCTACCTTCTTCATCTCCTTCTCTTATGACCTGGTTTGAAGTTCAGAAAATTTGGCGACCCTAATTAAGCTTAAATTTTAGAATTAAGTGTTAAAATTTATTATAATGCAATTATAAACAAAGATCTTAGCTTAATCTTTTTAGTGGTGATTAGACAGAGTGCTTCAGATATTCGTACCATTAACATTGAAAGCGTGTCTTGAATCCAATGTCCTAGCGTAAACATTTTCCCAAATAAATCGACATTTCATGAACTTACTTGCCATCTATTTTTTTTCAAAGAATATCGGCGGAATTCCGAATTCTTTTCTACGAAACAATTCGATAATGCTACTTTCAATTTCTGGCAACATTCCTTTATCGAATACATTTCTACGTCATTTTAGGCAAATATTTTTGACTGAAAACAACCGCTTTTTCATCTAACCATCCAACCTGATAATTTATATACCGTAAATTGAACTTCCAATTGTTTTTTTTTAATATATATATATATATATATATATATATATATATATATGCGCTTATTCTTAGAACAACAATCCAACTATTAAGGCAAAATTTGGCAGCCGAAATAGGTTTTGTCTTTTCCAGTTATTTTTCCCACGAAATTCTTATTCATAACTCCTCCAACTCGCCCTCTCGCGTTTGTGTGGGGGACGTGTTTTTATTACCCACCATTCCACCGGCAGTTCAAGAGAGCGGCTATCGAAATTCTGTCAAGACCGCCTGTGTCTGATATTTATGATCGTCTTAGACAACCATATCAGCATTTCTTACACTTTTTTCTCCTTTCTTTTCCTTTTGCGGTGTATTAAATAGGAAGCATTGTGTTCGCAGGTTTGACGGATGGACATTATCACGGAAAACAACACGAGAATTAATAATCAGAATGCAGTGACACGATAACCACCATTTCGAGATAGTTTTATTAATGTTGGAGCTCTCTGCTGACGAGTTTATTAACATCGCGAAGTAATGTTCGCGAAAATGCAGGGAGAAACGGATTAAAAGCGAAAAAAATCGGGTAATTTGTGTAAAATCTTTCACAGTAAGCTGCTGGTTAGTGAAAAGCGTATTGTTCCCATTTGATGATTATGCAATTCATTTCATTAAAGCCAGTTTGCAATAAAATGAACACGCTTTGCTCTATTTTCTCAGCCTCTCGTTTCAAGGTGTATATTTTTCAATTACAGTGCACTCCAGAGTATCCAGTCTCCGTACTAGCTGGCCTAGTTTTTCAAAAACTAAAAACTTTAACTCCTATTTTTAGGTTACCTTTTAATATCTGTGAAAAATAAAATCATTCCTCAGTGAAAAATAAAATCAGTACGAGTCCATTTTCTTAAGAATTAGGTCTACGACTTAAGTTAATGTTTCTGTTTGTTTCCTGCATTTAAGTTAGGCACTACAGAATTTATGTTACAATGTGAACAGTTTATATCCTTTGATTCACTTTTTCTCTAATAAATTCTTGAAGCATGCAATTCAGTATATAAACTATCAGTACAGAACCCTCTATTTTAACTCAACTCAATACCGGAACGGCTTCTATGATTCACCGAGCTGCGGCTCCATTCCCATTCTACGCGGCTTGAGATGAATGAAGGGCCTGTACTCAATAAGAAATGAGAAAATTCGTATAATAACATTGGTATATAAATTTCGGTATAAAAACTTTGTCTCCCGGTATTGATGGGAAAAGAAACGAGTTAATCGTTCTCCGACTTATCTAACTTTTTTTATTATCCGGCGTACCCTTTCGCCGCATTAGGCCAGGTACTCTGGAGTGTCCTGTACCCTGTATTATGATATATTAATGAGTTTAAAAAATGTAATTGTAATTATGAGACTCGAGAGAATTAATAAGTGTATACAGAGTTAATGTTCGCATTACAAATGAAGATTCTTAACGCTTTCGAATTGACGTATGTCTACAATGCGTAAACATCAACTTTTGTTTAGCCCTTTAATGTTCAGGATATTCGAAAAAGTACTGCAGAACTGATTGCATCAGTGTTAGCGGAAAATATCATCAATATATATAATTGTCCAACATCGATAACAGCCCATTTAAACGGGTACATCTTCTAGTAAGAAATATTTGTTAAAAGAATAGGACCGTAAGCAGAAGTATTTAAATTAAACATAACGCCACTTTGTTCTCTCGCGCATATTTATTTTCATTTTTGTGCTGTGTCATTCAATACGCAGCCTCACTGACAGAAGTCCTGAAAATCTGATGACTTCAGCAAGGCAATGCTACACATAGTAACGGCCAATGCTTTCAATCCTCACTAGCTCCGGTAAGTGACCTGCCTTTTTTTTCTCTCTGGCATCGGAAAATCATAGGACCCATAAGAGACGAGAGGATATACCAAAGGGAATAAGGCAAAACATCTGATCATCCCATCCATCAGGCCAACCGTTTTTAATATCGTCTGAGGTGAGAGGGGGAGAAACAGTCATCTTCTGTTTTTCGCACTCCTTCCGACCGCAGAAAATGATTCACATGCATTACTTCCCCGGAGATTCTTCTTCCTCCAGCAGTGCTCGGAAAACACTATAATCACCGAATAATCCCGACGGGCAATTTAGCAGGAATACAATAATGGATCGGACCAATCTGATTGTCCGAGTCGGGAGGGGGATTGAAAACGCGATGCCCGCAAAATTCCTATGCGGTCTGAGTAATCCTTGCCTCTGAGTCAGCCACTATGAAGGAGCCGAGTCAGTCGAAGTGTGCGTTGGAACGTAGCAACCGTGAGACGGATTATTGAGTCACCAAACGAGGCGGGTTGACATCGGTTTTGGAATAATGCGGCGACAATTCGTCAAGAGATGAATGCGATCCATCCTAAGGTCCGGAGGTTTCGTGCCAGAAACCGTTGGGAAGCAAAGGGAGGAGTGAAAAGTCGTTGTTTCCTTTCTTAATTCATTTGCAAATCTGTATCTGGAAACGTCGAGTATGACAATTGCATTCAAAATGTTTATTATTTTCAGCCCAGGCAAATACCGTATCGATAAATATTTTTAGAATAGCGTTTCGAGCAAACAGATTTCGGGAATTAGTGATATTGTCCTGCAAAGCAAAATCTACAATTTTGTTTCAATAAAAAAGAGACTGGTGCAGCAAATTTTGTGAATTGTGCCTGAACTGTGGCAGAATGATTCAGAGAATATTTTGGCTTTAATATTATAACAAAATTTAGAGACAGTTAAAGAAATGATTTCCAAAAGAATATTCATTTGTTGAAATTAGCATAAAATGAAAGAATAATTTTATAATAGGGAATTTTTTTGCCAAAGTTCTATTAGATGAAACAATCCATAAAAAAATCATTTTACAATAAAATGTACAGTAATACTGAAGAGAGCTCAGACTATATATTTCAAAGGTAATGTTCGGTAGACTGAAGAATGGTAACAAATCAAAATGTTTCTTAATTTTAATCGAGAATTGTTTATTATTTATCTATTATAAAAATATGATACCATGTTTTTTTTTTTTTTTTTTTTTTTTACTTTTTGCGACTTTTTAATCACTGATTGTTTACTACGTGTATTAAACTAGCGGAAAGGGTCTCTTCGAAAGTTCCTCATATGCTCTTCGATTCAGGTTTCCTCCCTCTCCGTTCAAAATGACTGGCCGCAAATGCCAATAGAGGACAACAGTTACGCAATATTGGTCATTAGCATGAATCCAACATTTTTACTGAATCTGTCGTATTCTGAATGCCTTTCTCATCGCCGACGGATACCAAGTCACCAATGCCGAAAAAAAAGACAACTGCTAAAATGTTCAATACCATGAAATTGATGTGGCTAAACAGTTAGATCTTACATTTTAGCAAATTTTCAATTTACAAAATATATATTTTGCTCTTTGAAAGACGATACAAACTTAAAATTATAGATTATCTTGAAATTTTAATCAAATCAAATCTGTCTACCAATTGGCAGCTTGTTCGTCTGTTTATGTCTGTCACTCCCCCCCTCCCCCACGTACACACGCACAATGCCTTATATATATATATATATATATATATATACCCTCCTTTTATATATATATATATATATATATATATATATATATATATATATATATATATATATATATATATATATATATATATATATATATATGAAATCAAATACATGATCATGTCCAGTAACGCAAAGACAGGAGGGACAAGGGGTTTAAATAATCTGGTCATTCGTCTTAGCTGAGACGAACTAACCAAGTCCGTGAATAGAGGACACATGGTAAAATATCAATGAGATATTTTGAGTTGGACAAACCGATCTGGAACTTTAGGTATAAATTCTATAGATGTGGGTAGGTTGCTTGTTTAGAATATTCAGGGTAAAAACGCCGCCATTTGCATTTCATGTTTTGAAAAATAAGGAAAGAAATTAAAATCAACGGGACTGACATTAACCAATTATTTGCCGAAGTTCACATCAGATAGTCTTTTTTTTTCTTTCTTAAATTCTAGTTAAATGCACGAATTCGGGAAACATTCACAATATTATTCTTTTGATAAATATTTCATAGTCAAGCCATGCCTTAGTTACTGGCAGCTGAAACACTTTGCATTATCGTTTGTTTTAGAATTATATGAATTACAAACTGATTAGACAGTTAAATTTACTTTTTAATTTAAAACAATACCATGTCTGTTTTAGGATGGTTCTCAAAATTTTGAATTGCAGTCAGCTAACAAGAACGATACCTAAACTGGCATTCAATCTTCAAGCTTCCTCACCACACCAGCAGAAAAGAATTTATTCCGATGGATTTAACTTTAAAAAGATCTTCTTACACGGTAACTAACCAATAAAAGCGGTTTTGAATCCGGAACACTCGAAACATTAGAAGTAAAAGCAATGAGAATCTGCATCCTTTTGAAGTTCATTTATACTACAGGTCAAAAGTATTGCAAGTTTGAGAAATTTCACATTTTTTCAAGAATAAGTCCCCCAAAGGTAATATTTTCCCCTCCAAAGTAATACTTTCTAGTATAAATGTGGCGGAGAAGTTCCAAGCTATTCTGTCATCCAATGTAAAGCAATTGTCTGCAACGATTGCGTCCTGGTAGTTTATTATGAAATCGCTCCGACTGCAAAGGATTTCATTTCATTTGTTGCACTGTCAAAGCACTTCGCTGTACATTGCTTTTCAATTTAAACTGTTCATTACTTTTTGAAATGTGTGAATTAACTCGTAACCAGCACCAGACTGTTATTTTAATGCATCAAGAAAATTTTTCAAATGTTTGGGTTGCTCATCGGTGCGATTGCACTGAATCAACTGTTCCTCGCCTCATAAAGAGATTAAAAAACTCTAATTCTTATTCTAAAACCGAAGGAACCGTAGATAAAAACCCTAGAAGTGGTTGTCTGAGGTTATCTTCCAAACGTGCTGATACTACATTGACAAGATTATGCAGAAAAAATGGATTTGAAAGCTCTTCTACACTTGCAAGAAAATGGAATGAGCCCACTTTTATCATTGCCAATCCCAGAATAGTTCGCAGGAGACTCTATGAAGCTGGTTACAAGGCACAAATATCTAGAAACAAACCAGTACTGACGAAAGCAAAGCTGAAAAAACGATTGGAGTGAACCAAGGTGCACAAAAATAGCAGTATTTCGGAATGGAGATAAGTCATACTCAGCGACGAAAGTCGCTTTTTTTTAAAAATGTCTGCAAACCTGGCCATGTTTGGCATAAAGCAAAAGAGAGCATGAGGTCAGAAGGCCTTGTTCGTAATTCCAACACTCAGAAAGTGTAATGGTGTGAGGTGCATGTCATGTTAGTCAACTGGGTGATTTCATTTTGTACAGGGAGCCATGAATAGTGACAAGTATGTTGGTGTGCTGAAGGATCCATTGCTTCGTAGTGCTTGTGACATCTTTCCAATGCGGGAACGGATGTTTCATCAAGATCTAGCAACCTGCTACATAGAAAAGACAAGAAAAACTTTACAAGTAATTTTAAATTTCATTTCAGTTCAATTCTGACTTCTATATCGAAACATTAGTTATTTTAGGGTAAGGTTGCATTTGCAAAACATGGTATTTATGTTCTCGCATGTCCAGGAAACTGGACAGATTTAAACCCCACTGAGAATTTGTGGAGTATAATGGGAAGAAAATAACTAAGAATCATCCCAGAACAAAACGAGAACTTCAGGAAACAATAATTAAAGTGTGTCATTCCATCCATGCCTAACAGAGTGACAGCTGTCATCGACGCCAGAGGGGATCCAACCAAATATTAAATGCTTTTCAGTTAACTTGAGCTCTTTTATTATCTTTTCTGATCAAAAGAACTTGAAATGTTTTCTTTACTGCCTTTTATTTCGGGGAACCAAAATGGGTTCCGATACTGAAAATCTGTACATTTTGTTTGTATTTTATTCTTTGTAAAATTAAATAATATTTTTTGTTCAAAAACTTAATTGTAACTTGCCTTTAGACTAATTTAAATGATGACATTAAAAATATTACTTAAATGACAAAATATTAGTTTTGGATGGCTTATTCTTAAAAAAAACGTGAAATTTCTCAAATTTGCAATACTTTTGACCAGTAGTGTATGTCCACTGAATTTTTAGAACTTTTAACTATCAATAACAAAGAGAAAGGAACGCCTTATTTAATTCTCCATATTTTTGAATTTTAAAGCATCCATCAGGCGTATAAAAAATAGAATCAAAAATCTAAAATAAAAAAAAAGATTTTAATAGTTTTTTTGTCAATAAGTGATTGTATCGAACTATTTTATTACGTTGCCAGGTGCAGTACTCTAATGTCAGTATATAGCACCTGCAGATATGTTTTATTTTCCCAATATTTCATAATCCCAATAATTTTGAGGTGAATGTAAAAATCTCGTGAAATAATTTGGATGCCAATTTATTGACTGTTGTTCACGGTTGATGACTTTCCATATTAAGACAAGGTGCAGGCGTGTTAGTAGTAGAGAACAACTGATGAATAACACGTGACAAATAAGGCGATTTTATTCTTTCTTGGTATGAAAAAGTTGTGCTGAGTTCACGATTCTAATGAGTCAGCACACGCACGTGTCGTGTTTTCGGAGTAAATGACGAAATGAATACAATAACCAAATCAAACTCTGCGTCAAAGTGGTCCGTGTTAGAAAATTTCAATGAACAATAGGACTGGAAAGTACACATACAGTTAGTGCTATGGTTAGCTGAAAAGTCCGAAATAGTGTAAGATATTGATTTTAATACAGAAACCGTTACTACGGTATTAGATGGTGAAAAAATTCTTTCTTTTTTATTACTGTAACATTAAATTTCTGAAAAAAAATTCTATTTCAAAACTATGAAGATAATCTTTACGAATTAATAAATATAAAATGTAAAAAAAATGTAATAAATTTTTAAAAATACAAAAAAAAAAACCCTACTTGCTTTTTATTAATTTTACAATTGATCAGTTTGGTATCGGCGGGCAGTTTCTCAAAAATGATTAGAATATTAAAATTATTCGATGATAAATATCTATAGAAGTCTAAATATAATCATCCTTCTTGTAGAAATGAGAAGAATATTGGTACATGCTAAATTTTTTCTTACAATACAAAGAAGTTCAGCCCATATTAATATCGTTTAGAGATCATCCAAACAATTTATATCCACTTGTCTCATATAAACTTTTTTTTTGTATTCTATACCGTCATACTAGTTAAACTATCTGCATTTAATCTTACGTTATCAATGCGTGGATTTGTTTCATTATTGAATGGATGACTGTGTTGAAAGTTCGCAAAAAGAAAAAAAGGTTTTTCAAGTCATGTTTTTATTAGAGTACAGAAAGAGTTAAAAAAAAGCCTTAAAATCGTTAGGTTGTGATAGCAACTTGAAATAAATTTGAATTTTTACCACATTCATAATATAGATTTTTAAAAAAATGTTTACATTTTTTTTTATGATATTCACTGTGAATTAAATCTTTTAAAATATTATTTCCAAACTCTCATGTTCCTCCGTCTTTGTTTGGAACTCTGTATTTTTGATAAATAAAGTATCGTGATCATATTTACGTACTAATAAAAGTTTGCTCTAATGCAGCGTTTCTCAACCTTTCAGTATTCATGGCCCAGTTTTCAATCATAATTTTTATCGAGCCCCCCTCTTACACTAAAATGTATAAAACAATAATGTATATTGAGTATTTTGGATTCTGTTGTTAAATTATTTTTAACTAACTGCCAAGACAAGAGTAAAAGTGAGCCAACGTTCGCGAGAAACCACATCTTGCATTTTGGACAAGCGGGCGATGAACAGATGAAGCGAATGAAAGTTTAGAAAATTTAAATATTATATTTGAAATGAAGGCCAAACAGAGAAATAACGTTAAAAGAATATGAAAGTAGAAAAAATCGTCAATGAAAGTTAACCTAGACGGGGTGAGCTAAATTTAAAAACTGGGAATATATTTTTTCGAAAAATAAAAGAAATAAAACAGAAGTATGAGAAAACAAAAGTGAAAAAAATAGCAATGTTTGTAGAAGGGAATCCACACGACCAATGCCGTCTCGAGCATGCGCGGAGCAAATGTTTTCTCATAGGAAGAAGGAAAATATTCGATAACGCAAGTTTCAATTCCAGCCAATCTCATTGGAGTCGATCCTTTTATCACTATCGAATCTATCCTAAATTTTTATGTTATATATATTTTCGTGTTAATTGCAATTCACCATATTAAATATTCACGGCAACAGATTTATGCAGATTCATGAATAAATTTTTAAACGTAAGTAAGCAAGCATTAGACGATAGTCAAGTATCAACAAGTACACAGACGAGATTGGTTCCGAAAATAGAATCAAGGAAATATTCTCAAGAATACTTAAATTTTGGGTTTACCAGTGAAGTAAATGAAGAAGAAAGGCTCCTGTGTATCATTTTCTCAAAAATGTTGGCCCCAGACAGCAGGAAACCCAATAAACTTAAACGACATTCGGAAACGCTTCATAGTGAGTACGTCAACAAACCCAGAGAATTCTTCGAACTAAGATTCAAATCGTATAAAAAGCAAAAATCCTTTTTTAAAGAAACTTTGTCTGTGAATAAAAAAAGCTTTAATTGCATCTTACAAAGTTCATATAAACTAGCCAGATGTAAAAAACCTCACACCATTGATGAACAGCTTATTTTGCTAGCAGCAAACTGTAGAAACTATGTTTGGAGATAGTGTTTCAAAACAATTGCAGTCCATACCTCTTTCAAATAATAATGTTGTCGAATTGGCGATATAGCTGAAGATTTACAGTGCCCGCTTTTCTCGAAGTTGAGTGACAAATTGTTTTCAATACAGCTTGACGAAGCAACAGATAGTAATAAATATACTCATTTAATTGCCTATGTTCGAATTTGTAATAATATGTCAGTAGTAGAAGAACTACTTTTCTGCAAACCAATAGAACTCAAAACATCAGCGCTCGCATTATTTGTTATTTTAAATGATTTTATGAACGAGGCAAATATAGAATGGAAAAATTGTGTCGGAATATACACCGATGGTGCTCGTTCAATGTTCTGAAGATTCCAAGGTATACAAGTACTTGTAAAACAAAAATCGCCTCAGTGCACACATTGCATGATCCACAGAGAAGCTTTGGCTTCGAAAGAAATGGGTCCTGGTTCGAATATTGTGTTAAATACGGTTGTAACAGTAGTAAATTATATAAAAATGAGACCCCTGAAATCGAGAATCTTTTCCGCACTTTGTAAAGACATGGTTTCAGTACATTCAGCCTTATTATTTTATTGCGAGGCAAGATGGTCATCATGTGAGAAATTTTTGCAACGTGTTTATGAATTAAGAGAAGAAATCGCCATTTTCCTAGAAGAAGAAAACAGACAGGAGACCGAGAATTTTCGCGATAGTTTATTTGTGATGAAATTGAGGTACTTGGTCGACATATTCGAGAAATTAAATAACTTGAATCTTCAACTCCAAGGAGCAAATACACATATGTTGGATACGAGTGATAAAATTAATGCTTTTTGTAGAAAATTGGAATTGTGGAGCGGAAATTTAAAGCAAAAAACCTAACAATGTTTGTAAATGTGGATGATTGTACTAAAACTTATAAGACTGAAGAAGAACATGTAAAAGTTGTTTTTGTAAACATTGAAAATCATTTAGCCATGCTGGCAAAGAATTTTAAAAAGTATTTTCATGCTGACGACAAACTGATAACTAGTTAAGAGTGGATTAGGGATCCATTTCATAAGACTCCCGAAGGACTCTCAATAGATGAGGACGAAGAATTCATAGACTTCACGACAATTGGCGAAACTAAAAGACAATTTAGTAATAAATCACTATTTAAATTTCGCGCAGGAGTAAAGATGATTTTTCTGCACTACAAACAAAGACATTTCACTTTTTTATTACCATTCAACATCCTATCTTTGTGTAACTGGATTTTCTGCTGTGGCTTCTTTGAAGACAAAATATAGAAACAGAAGTAAGAGTGGTTATTTCCAATATTAATCCTTCCTTCGAAAAACTTTGCTCTGCGAGACAAGTCCAAGGAAATCACTAATAATTATTAAATTTGTTTTTAATTTATTATGTTTTGATTAAGTAAGTTTTGATTTAGTAAGTTGTTTTACTTTAAGTTATTAAATATGTCGAAATGTATTTTGTTTTCTGTGTGTATGTGTGCTTTCATTTCAGTCAGTTAATCAATTTTTTAAAATAATATTTTCTCTTGAATATTCTTGCCCCCCCCCCCTCTAGTGTACTCGCGCCCCCCTAGGGGGGCGCGCATCACAGGTTGAGAATTGCTGCTCTAATGTCTTTTATTTTCACTATATAGTAATTTTTAATCTATTTCAAGATTATTGCTATGACTGTTTTTAGAATCTTATTGTCAGTTTTTCCCCACAAGTCAAATTATGCATGTCATTAAGGGAATGCATAAATAAAAATAACGGATTCACTAATAAGTAAGATCTGAAAATGTTAACATTTTATACAATTATAAAGAATATAATATTATTTTAGCTTCGGAATTATGGAACATTTTTACAAGCATGAAATAAGTCAAATTAAACAAAGGCTTACAAATGATTACAAAGCTTCAAATTTAAGGAATGTACTGACTGCAATTTATAAGTAAGTCCAATTACTAATTTTCAAAAATTTTTATTTGTAAAATATTGATTATTTATAAACGGAAAACATAAATATAGCCTCTGGTTCATGCCAATGAGAATATCAAGATGACCGCAAGACATAACGAAAATTTTTGATCGTTTCTCCGATGACAACCTCTTAAAGGTTGTTCATTGAAGTAAAAATGTGAATATCAAAATTTCAGTTCGGTTTGATGCTATTAAAGTACGTCTCTTCCGCTTTAAAATTTTAAGAAACAGTTACTCTTAAAAAATAAATATTGGGTCATTCCACTATAAAATTAGAACATTTCTCCTCGGAAAGTGTCGTTTTGTTTTCCAAAAAAAGTTCCTGCTTCGATTTTCACTCCCAAGATTAATTTGACCAATGCATAAATAAAATAATATCTTTTCTTTGTAAACAGGAAACGGAAAATCGTTTTCAAAAATATCTTAATATTTTTAACAAAGTTATTTTTCCACTTTTGTTATTCTCATTCATTTGTGTGCATATATTTCAAGATATGTTTTCCAAGTGTATTTTTTTTTTTTTTTTTTGTTTATTCTTGTTTTCTAAAGCAGTAAGTAAGAATGTATTTAGAACTTTCAATTACAAAATCAATGCTGAAAAAAAGGAGTTATTTGACAAATTATGGCTTACCGAAATGCCTTTATTAAATTCAATTGTTGTCCATCGGCCACATTCTATTACAACCTAAAGCTAAATTAAAACTAGAGACACTGCAAAGTTTTTGCAAAGTTTTCATTCAGAAAGTTATACTTTTTTCCCCTTAAAACATCTAGATTTTTAACTCTAAAAAGGAAACGATGCCATCCAAATTTGACAAAAAGAATAATGCTGGTCGTGACGAATTACCGAAGCAATTACAGAAAAAGAACGATATCAGGCAAGAATAGATTACGAAGAATTTTAGTAATTGCATTTCATATTTTTAGGTGGCGTTGCTCCAGAAAATGTTTCTCTCAGAAAGTCAGGTAAATGGAAAAGCTATTTCTATTTAAACATATTCAATTTCAGGGATAAATTTTCTTTAAATAAACACGAAATAAATATCATCAGATCTATTTGTTGATCTCTAATTAATGCATATATTAAAGACTTGCTTAATTTTACTAAATATATGTTGGTACCAATCTAGATTAAGAATGATCTAGAACCTTTATTAAGAAAAAAATCATGGAAATGCTTCAAGGTTGACATTGTGTTAATTATTGCTTATAACAAATTATTTCTCTTTCTTTTAAAAAAAATTAAATAAATAAAAATAAGCATCATTGCAAAATTGTTCTACTTTCAGAAAAATAGCGTTGATGATGAACAAAACAAACTGCTTGAACTTCAGACAGAAAACGTGTAAGACATCAGCCAAATCGTTTTAACAAGACTTTTTTTTTAAAAGCAAAGAAGTCCAGTACTTCATTATACCACAAACATTAGCCTGTTATAAAACTTTCTATATTTTAACCCATTTCCTTAAATTCCAGATGTTTGGGAAGAAAAACTAAATTTTTGAACAAAAAATTTAGTAAGAAGAAAAGAACAACAAATTATCAAACGTTTAAATGCTGTAACCTAAACAGCTGGAAGGAGTGTCAAATGAATGTAAAACAATAAAGAAGAAGATTGAAGGCGGCATGTATTACAAGTAGAGGCAAAATGGCAAAAAATATTCCAAATTCCATTTTATTCGAAAATTTTTTGTGCAATCACCATCTAAATTCGAGCAATATAGTTCGTGAATTCCATCTATTAACCTATTTCATTGTTGTCAAAATTTAGATATAAATCCTGTTCGTATGTTATTGCTAGCCATTACTTTAAATTCACTTTTAAGATTCAATATGATTTGATTATCAGAAATAGTTCATTCAAAGGCATTTCTTTCTACTCCTCCGTCTATTATTTGATTCAATTTCTATTCATCAAAAAGCATCGTACCTGAGCTATTTGGTGCTAAGAAACTTAAAAAAAATAGAAGAAATCATTCCACACATTTTCTGATGGTGGAAAAATGTGTGGAAGGGAAAACCATAGCCTAGAAAACTGAAATAGGAACACGTTCCAAAATAAATCGTTCTAACTGTATAGTTGAAAGTCTCTTATTTTATGTGAAACAGCTGTTTTTCAATATTCTGGGACGTTATAAGTTGAAGCATTTCTTAATTTTATCTAATAGCGACAAAACTGTCAATTTAATTTTTTCACCAAGTTTTTAAATTTACTTGCCAAAGAAATTTTGTCTTCGATTTTTTCCGACCATCTCAATTAACATATTCAAATTAATTTTCAACCTTCACATTTTCTTTATCATAATATACTTTTTGTCCTCCTGCATTGTTCATAAAGCAAACATTTCATAAAATCCAATTTTGCAAAGACAAGATGGCGAGGTTATCCATTCCAAAAATAAACTTGTTCTTGAGAACAGCAAGCAAGTAAATATATATAGATATAAAAAAGAACATTTCGCGTCGTTTCATTAAACACAAAACTTTCTTTTCCGACAGAAGCACAAACATTTCATGCATACGAAAACAGGTAAACAATAGGAAATATCCTATCAAAGTAATAACGTTTCGTGTCGGCCCGAAAGAAATGTTTCAAAACAATACATAATTGCAGTGTTTTTTCGGAATTATTTACCGTTCTTTTCATTCTGACAAAGTAAATTATCATTCTTTTGTAAGTTCATATCTGGCTGAAACGCTCTCACTTGAAATAAAACATCTTTACCTCAATATCTTTTCTAGAGCCTTCGTTCGAAAAGAACTGCGGAAATGCAATCCTGTATTTTTATGCACTTACTTGGATTTTTTTTTTCATCCCTTTCAAAAAGAGAAACCTAGTCTTTTTCTCCTAAAAATGATGAGTTCCTTTTAGAATTTTTTTCTCTTTTTGCAAACAGGAATGAAGCAAAAGAATGAAAACTCTCAGGTAAAAGAAAGATTCAAAAAATATCTCAAAAACACAAAACATGCAAAAATAAGAACAAATATCCCCGGTGAAACATCAGAAATGAAACGTTTCAACTGAAAGTATTTTAAGTGTCTTTCCTTTATTAAAATGTTTTAAAGTTTACCGCATTCCTTGAGCCCTTCTTCATAACTAAGTGAATATTTTCAAAAATGAATATTTCTATTAAGAATGTCAGAAATACGAAGTTTCATATTGGTTCAATTTTTAAGACGACAGAAAACGATTGTATGTTTACAATATTTACAGAAACGATAAAAATGGAAAGAGTCCGCAGAAAGAAAAAGAAATATTGTTTATTTAAAACATTTTCCTAGGTAACAAGAACGTGAAATTATTTTGATTAACAGAAATAAGACATAATTTTATTGATCTTACTTGTAAAAGATATAGAAATGACAGATAAAATTAACGATTGAGTGAAAAAAAAATCATATTGTTGTTACATGCAAGAAAATAAAAATAGGACAGACTGATGCTTAGGCAAATCTCCTTCCCGTGAAAAGAATTGCAGCTGTATTAACTATTTTGAACCGCATTCTCGTACTTTTACTTCATAAATAAAAGGGTTTTTTTTCCTCCCTATTCGCTCGGTATAATTCGCCAGTCGAGATTCAAAATAGACTTTTCGTATAAAAGTTTGTAAGTCACATGTAAGTAAGTAAGTCATATGTAAGTAAAGCATATCATCTGTGTAGAATAATCTTAATTATTTGATGATGCACTTATGTAAGAAAAAAAAGAGAAGCACTAAATATTCATATATATTTAAATCTACAAATATTTGAAGACTTTTCATTAACACTATTTCTACCAAAAACGTAAAAAACAAATTCAACTTATAACTATTCTCTAAGTTCAATAATTTTACATAATATTTTTTTGGCATTTTGCATAACTATTTTCAAATTTTTTATAGACACTATTTTTCTTCAGTTCATCCTGGATAAAAATAATTCAAAAGAATAAGAAATATACGATTTGAAATTATTTTACTAACAAATATTAATAACGTGGGGGCAGCACCCTTTCAAATTTTTTTTATCAAATTTTAGAGTCCATATTTCATTTGTTACAATACTCGTAAAACATTAGTATTTGATTGCTGTTCGCATTGTTGAATTTTTAGTAGGTGTAGTGATTCATTTTAAACATGATTATAGACGCAAGTTTTGGTATTTACTCTGTTACGAGTTTCATTTAAATATACAATACTAAAAAGTGTGGAAGAAAAAAGTTCTTAAATTTTCGTCAAATGTAAGTTCTGTAAGTATTTATATTACTTGAAAAGATTGAAATTCGATTTTTTTTAATATTCTAATTCTGAACATTTACTAACGTTTCAAATAAAAAACATGGAAGAAATAAATATATTAAAGGAAGGACTCTCTGAAATGAACGTGGGCTGGAAATCTGAAAAATGAGAAGAATTGGATGAATTTTTTTGTCAGAAGCCACAAAATCCATAACGATTATGATTTAAATATTAATATATGGACAAACACATTCCTCAATGTATCTTAACTGTAAAAAAGGCATAAGTACTGTTTCCACAATTATTTGCCTTTGTAAGAAAGATGTCAAAATAAAATTTAAAAAAAATACTGTTTGGTGAAAGTAGATGTACTGAAAATCGTAGCAGACATACTGTAAAAAGAGCTGAACTATAATATATTTTGCTTCGCATTGAACGATGAGATATTATCCAGGAGAAAATAGCACTGATCTCTCAGCAGAATGTGTTCTAGAAAGATGCAAAACATTGATACAGAAATATATAAAAAATGAAAGTCGAACTCATTTATCTGTTCTGTTGTATGCAGGGATGGCTGAGTGGAGACTGGCCCATCCTTCTCATTAAGAACGGAAAATAATTTGGGCTAAAAACTTTCTTATCATTGTGTAGAACATAGAACAATAAAGTGATAAAGTAGTGTTATGGAAGACAAAAGAATACTTTAAAATAAAAACCCATTTAAAATAGGAAAATATTTTTCACAGAATGATATGGAGGAAGTCATATGATTGTGATTGATGAGCCGTGATGATGGATGTTAAATGAAGTGGCAAGCTGAAAGCATGGACGTAAAATGTTGAGGGAAGAATGCTTCGAATTTTATAGTAGAAAGTTAGAGAAACAATATGAATTGAGGCATGAATGAACGATACTTCATAACTTAAATGCAGAAGTTCTTAACAAAATCATATTTTATTGGCGAGAAATGTTTTATAGTAACAAATGCAATGCACCCCCGAAATTTCAAATATATCTTGAATAACTATTACATGAACAATGAATAGTATGTATTCAAATTTCCATTTGTTAACGGAATTCTACATTTCAATTTATTCATTAGAGTTAAGAAAACATAATTTTGATTTAAGAAATGCTATAGTTACAAATTAAAAACTATTCACTTTCTGTGTGGGCGTAGGAGTTCAGAGAAGTGAAACATTCTTTCGAACTTCTAGAAATCGAATTTTATAGGAATTCGCATCTGTATAGTTAATTTTACCTTTTAAGCTAACTAGATCTTATACGTTATTGTTATCTCTGAATCATTTAAACTTCAGAAACAGTATTTACTAAATTTTTTCGTATGTATTCTCTAATATGATTTGAATAGTTAATAATTTTTACAAAATAATTTGTAATATATAATCACAGTCTTTCATTTCTTTTATGACAGCTGTTATTATTCATTTAATAAATGCAATGGATCCCGTTGAAGGAATCCAAGTCATTCAGTATCGAGACGCACGCAAGAGGGGTTACACATTCAAGGCAGGAAACAAAACCAATTGCATTCAAAAATACACATTTATTTTTGAAATTTAACATTTGTGTTCGCAGCGCTGACTCTCCTGATTTCAATCAAAAATAATTTGAAATATATATGTATATATATATTATGTCTTTTTTGTCTTTATTTTTTGTTTGTCTTTTTATTTTTCTTTCCACTAATCACAAACAAAACGTGTAAGTTTGAGCCCTCTAAAAATTGTTTGCATTAGTGTTTTATCTTGTTGTATATTCAAATCAGGCAGAAGTCAGTCCCAGAGGAGCAATATAATTGGAAAATCATTTTGTAACTGGAAGTGCATTGTATTTCCGAGTGAACTGTCATTGGTTGTTTGTTCTTTGTAAATAAAAAGAACGGACACCGTCCGTGGATATACCGTAGCTGTATATTCTGCAAGATGCAGACCTTTTATTTGTTCATTAAAATAATTTTATTTTAATCTAAATGCCTGTTTTTTTTAAATATTCTGCTATTTTTGTTGAGAAAAGCTCTAACATGTTTATGAGCCCAGGTGAGCCAAAAACCTTAAAACCTTTGCCGTAAGATCCGTGTTTATGAACTGAAAGAATAAGTGCTTCTAATTGTTATGAATTTTTACTAAGCCGAAAAAAAGATGAATTCAGATTTTTCTTCTTTTGTGTTCCCGAAACTCGACGATACGAACTATTCGTCATGGAAGGAAGACATGAAAGTCTTGTTGATGGATCGCGGCTGTTGGAATTTTGCAATTGGTGAAGAAAAGCCTTATCCAAAAGAAGCTACTGAAAAAGAAAAATTCGAGTATGAATGGAGAAAGCAGCGGTGTCACACAACAATTTATCAAGGAATCGAAAGAAAACTTCTTCCACTGATACGGCACACGACTGATGGGAAAGAAGCATGGAATATTTTAGAAGATAATTTTGAACCTGTATCTAAAGCTCGATTAGCAGTTTTAATCGATGAATTTTTCGAACCAAGATTTAATCCAGTACAAGAAAAAATAGGTATTTTTTGCAAGCGTGTCAGTGAAAAAAGAAAAGAAAAAAAAAATTAAGGAAGCGGCTTCGAAATTTCTGATCTGTTGGTCGCACTGCAGCTGATCAGAAGACTACAAGCTGAATATGATCCCTTGGTTCAAATACTCTATAGAAGGAAGGGTGCAGAGTTTACGCACTTGGAAGTTGAAAGAAATAAATGAATCGGGGAGAATCCAATTAAAGCAAAATGATTTGAACGCTACGGAGAACGCATACAATGTCGGATTATCCCCTGGGAAAGGAATTAGCAAGAAACCTGTTGAACGAAATGGAAACGTGTTGGACCCTACAAGAAGTCCTGGCCAATACAAGAAAAACCGTAACCCTAAAGATATGGGGCCGTGGTGTAAGTATTGTTCCCGGAAAGGACATACTGAATCTAAGAGTTACAAGAAACCCCAAAAAGAAAAGAAAGCTTTCAATGCAAAAAGTGAATTTTGTGTATATAATCCGTCTTCTGAAGTTTTTGCAGTATCGAAGGATTTCGAGCAGTTCCTGGTAGATTCAGCTGCTACTTCTCATTTTTGTTGTGAGCGAGATTGGTTCAAGAACTTCTGAGAACTTTCCCCCACCAAAGCATTACTGGCTGATAAAAGACACACATGTGAACTTAAAAAGGGGTAGATGATATTGATTTTTGTGTTAAAGATATTAAAGGTAATGTGCATATAACGTTAAAAGATGTTTTGTACGCTCCCAACATGAGGAGAAATTTAATTAGTGGAGCAAAAATGGATCTTGCCGGTTTAAAAATGAATTGGTGCAATGATGTTATGCGTGTATATCATTCTAATAATGAATATTTCTTTTCTGTATTTCGGCAAGAAATATTGTATATGGTTATCCTTTATTAGAAAATGTAATGCATACTAGTGTAGATTTAAATGTAATACATAGAAGATTATGTCCTGTTAATGTTCCTATGATTAAGGATAGGAGTAAAAATCATTCAGTTAAAGGATTAGAATATGTAAATGTTAAAACGAAACATAAGCCTTGCATTGCTTGTAATCTAGGTAAAGTAACTAGAACTTCTCTGAAAAATGTTGTTTATAAACGGGTAACAAAATCTGTTTTGGAAAAGGTGCTTATGGACTTATGGGGACCAGCACCTGTAAATTATTTGGGAGGCAGTAAATATTTTTTATCAATAATTGATGATTTCTCTAGGAAAGTAAATGTATTTACTCTTAAGAATGAGGACGAAGTATTTACCGTTTTTAGAGAATACTTACCTAGGGTAGAAAGAGAATTGGGTGTGAAACTTAAAAGTATTAGAACAGATAACGGCATGAAGTTCTGCAATAAAGAATTTGAAAAATTTCTAAGAGAGCTTGGTGTTAAAAGTGAACGAACAACCATTTTTACACCGGAATTAAATGGGGTCTCGGAACTGTTGAATAGATCTAGTAAGGATGCAGTCAGAACTTGGCTACAGGATAGTGGATTACAACCAAGATTTTGGGCGGAAGCACTCCAGAACTATGTGTATACTAAGAACCGATGTATTCACTAATTAACTGAGGGAAAAACTCCTATTGAAATATGGTCAGGTCATAAACCTTACATTAAACATTGTCGTATATTAGGTTCATTAGCTTATGTGCATGTTCCAAACGTTTATAGGAATAAATTGCAACCCAAAGCTAAGATTGGAATATTTATGGGTTATGCAGTAAGTAGAAGAGGGTATAGGGTATGGCTACCAAAAGAAGGAAAGATTGAAGAAAATATTCATGTTAAAATGGATGAAACAAAAAAAACGGGGTTCAAACTTTATTTGGTAAAATGAAAAGGTATGACTATGCTTGGAATCAATTAGATCAAACTTTGAAAGACGAAAGTTATACAAAGTTACAGAATGATAAAACTTGTTTACCGGGAAATTTGCCATTGTTAGATATTTCAACTTTAGAAAGATTAGAAAAACCAAGAAGAAAAAAAAAAGCAAGAGACTATATGTATACTATTATCCACCTAGTAAAGAATGACTTAGATCATTAAACGATGCTGAAAGATATTGCGAGAAAAACAATTTAGCCTTTGATCCAGATCAGTTTAATTTTAAACCAACAACAGTAAATACTCGTTTTGAACAAAAATCGGATGGTGAGGAAGAAACTGATTCGGACTCTCTAGACAAAGCGAACTGTGTAGATGACATTTTTCAACATGAGATATACATGCCCGAAATTCCAAAAACGTATGCAGAAACTCAAAATTCTCCAGATTGAAATGGGATGCAGCCATGACGGAGGAAATTGAAATGATGCAGAGTATAAAGGTCTAGAATCTAGTCGAGCCAAATTCTAATATGAATGTTTTAGGTTGTAGGTGGGTATATAATATGAAGCATGATGAAAAAAATAACGTGAGGAAATACAAATCAAGACTAGCCGCACAAGGTTTTAAGCAAAGACCTGGTGTTGATTTTACTGATGTTTTTGCACCACTTATAAATTTTAATGTAATAAAATTTTTATTTATTTTGTTAGTATGTATTTTAGGCTGGAACCATGCTCAAATAGATGTTAAAGCAGCCTATTTATATGGAAAACTTAATACTCCTGTTTATATGCAGCAGCCAGAAGGATTTGTTGCTAAAGGAGGCGAAAATCATGTTTGCCGGCTGCATAAGAGTATTTATAGTTTACATCAAAGTGGAAGACAGTGGAATATAGAGTCAAATAAGATTTTAATAAAACTTAGTTTTCAGCAAAATGAGCTGTGTAATGGTTTATATACTAAAACTGATTGCATTATATTAGTGTATGTAGATGATACAGTTTTTTTACAACAAATCGCGAAGAATTCTTGAAAATTTAATTTCAGATTTAAAAAGTAAATTGGAAATAACCGAATTAGGACCAGTTAAATACCTTCTGGGAGTAAATTTTGAGCAAATAGGGAATTGCGTGCATTTGCATCAAAATACATATATAAATAAACTTATGATCAGAGTCAAAAATATGCTTAAAAGACAAGTTTCATTTCCTTTGAAAGTAGGTTGTATCTTTCCAGGTAGAGTAAAAGAAAATGAGATTGAGGAAACGGAACAGGTGAAACAATTTCCGTACCGAACTCTAATTGGATGCTTATACTTAATCGCGAATAGGTCCAGGCCGGACATTGAATTTACTGTAAACACTATGTCACAATTTTGTAATGGATATACTTATCATCATTGGACTGTCGTAGTTGATATATTAAATTTTGTGTTTGAAACCAAACACTATAAGATAAATTTGTCAGATACTAGAAGTAATATGTTAACTATGTATTCAGATTCTAGTTGGGGATGTAAGTTAAATGATAGACATTCAACGAGTTTCTATATAATGTTTTTTGGAAATATACCCATAGCTTGGAAGTCCCAAAAACAAAAATATAGTGCTTTAAAGTCAATGGAAGCAGAATTTATAGCTTTAACTGAGAGTGTAAAATGTATTATTTTGCTATTAAAAATTCTAAAGGAACTTAATTTAATTGATTTTGAGATTCCTGAAGTGTATTGCGACAACCAAGCTGCAATTTATTTTTCTGAAAATAATAAAACGAAACCTATTGATATCAAATATAAATTTATTCGGAAATTATTATTTGAAAATGAATTTTGCCTTAAATATTCAAATTCTAAGAAAAATTTGGCTGATTTCTTAACAAAATCTCTTGTGAAAGAGAAACTTTATTCTGTAATAAAACATATATTTAAATGGATTCTGTGACGGATGGGACAGAATGTTGCATATTCAAATCAGGCAGAGGTCGGTCCCAGAGGAGCAATATTATTGGATAATCATTTTGTAACTGGAAGTACGTTGTATTTCCGGGTGAACTGTCATTGGTTGTTTGTTCTTTTTAAATAAAAAGAAAGGACACCACCTGTGTATATACCGTAGCTGTATATTCTGCAAGATGCAGACCTTTTATTTTTGCATTAAAAGAATTTGATTTTAATCTAAATGCCTGGTTTTTTATATTCTGCTATTTTTGTTGAGAAAAACTCCAACATATCTGTGGTTTTTTTCTGCCTAAACAAGGCCCCTCTCCGACCTTCCGACAAGAAAAAAAAATAATGCATTGGATTTACTAGAATTAAGAATAAATACAACAAAAGAACTTTTTTTTCTTTAAGCTCTGATAGGTTTAAAAAAGGAATACAGAGTAAACTCAATTTGTCACCAAAAGTGATACACAGATATGATTACATTTCGACATAATCATCGCGAAGATTTTTTACATCGGTGGACCAGGTTTCTGATCCCTTTTCACTGGTGGCAGCATTTAGCCATAAAGGGCCCTAACGTTCCTTTGGTCATTAGTCAGTAAGGATTTGTTTTCTTTTATTGAAAGAATATGCAGTGGAAATGTCTTTATATTCACTCTCCATAGTCGCAATTTTGGTATGCCGGTCGACTAGATTGTTGGCTGACATTCCAACATCCTCCATTTCTTTCGAACTACTTGATCAACTCGTTGAACAAGATGTTCTGTTGAGATACATTTGCGATCGCGATGCTTTCTGATATATATGTTGCTTATTATGCGATGATATATATGAAATTACTTGTAAAGAGATAGATCTCTTCATCTCGATTTTGGCTTAGAGACGCCCAGTTTTCATCTTTTTCATGAATTGAGGAACGGGCTAAAAAAAATTCCGAACTAATGAAGAGCATCGAAAGAATGTTAAGGTCATCTCCCATCATTCGCGGTGACGTTTATCCACAAGATATGACACATTTTTAAATCTTCATAGTGATTCTGTAGAAAAGCAAGCTCTTGCATAACTTTTAATAAAAGAAAAATCATTTTGTTTTGTACTCATGTCTTTTCTTTTACAGTAAATAAAAGTGCCAAAAAAATTCGGTGCATTTCATAATATCAAAACATTTTCACATGGAAAAGCGTGCATTTAATAAGTTGTAGTATTACTATTTCGAAATTGATTCCATTCGGTTCTATACTTCTTTTACGAGTTTATAAATTGTTTAAAGTAAATATAATTAATAATTTTATTCTGTGAGAAAGGATGATCCTAAAATTGATATCTTAATTTATTTTCTATATTGAGAAATAATGCTCAACAAACGACTAAAATAGTTACTGAACTTAAAAAAGGAAAATAAAGCTACATTCATTTCGTTCATCCTTTATGATCAAACTAATATATTATTTATAGATAAAATATTATTATTGAGCTGACGATGGATATTGTTATTTCTCGTACCAAATATTGTTTTATTTAATAATTTCTTCTTTTATTCACTGAGGTGCGAATTTAAAAAGCGCCTGAAGACGTCACTGCATCATTTCAGATGCTGAAGTCTCGATATTTCAATCAACAGAGTGCGATGTTTTTGATGTAAAAAAAGTCAAGTTTTCATATTAAGGGGCAGCACTTCCACTGACGAACAGTATAAAAGTGTCGGTAGAAAAAAGAAAGAGAATATAAAAATCCATGCAGGCAATAAATGGCAAGAAACTAATCTGATGTAATCAGGGTAAACAGGCAATTACCGTGTAAATCAGAGTTAAAAGTTTAGAACAACAAATTTTGGTGTCTTAAAGGTTATTTCATAAATAAAACAGGAGAGTCTATATTTATTATTAAATAATGTTTTTAAACAATCTGCAGATTGCTTTAGGAAAATATTTCTTTCAATTTGAGGAATTTCGAAATTTAAAAAGCAACTATTCGATTATTGTAAAATTCATCTAAATTCCATGCATTTTGTATACCCCAGTGCTCTCAACATCTGCAAGTCATTCCGAGTATTTTCATTGGTAAATGAAGCCTCTGCACTCGGAAAAGTAACTCGATGCAAAATTATTCAGCTAATACAAGAACTTGCTTACTGCTATGAGAAAAACAATATTTATAAAATAGTTTTAAGTTGAATTTTACCGAAAAATTAACCTACATCTTCTTACTATTCTTTACATATTTTTTAAAAATCAAATTTAAAAAATAAATAAATAAAACGTCAAAATGATGCAACGTCTTGAATGGTGAGTGAGATGCACCATTTGAGTGCAAAGGGCTAACTTTACACTGGTGATAGTACAGATTTAAAATTTTAAAGCAGAACCATTAAACGGAAGGTCGCTTAGTAGGTGTCATCATTTCAGTATGGCTCTCGGCCATTTTGTAGTATGATGTACGATAATAACTCTCGACTTGTAGTCAGCTTCAATCCATTCCGCCTGCTGCTGGAAAATTGTAACGAAATCCATATGCGTGACTGAGGTGGAATATGTTTATTCTGTTTAAAATATATAAAAGGAAGCTTCGCTTGCATCGAAGCTTTAGAAATCTTTGAAATACGAATAAGCTTTTAGCGAAATGAGTTGATTTAATATTCAGATATTTGTGCTAACGAGAAATTTAGTTGAAGGAAAAGGCCAAAAGTTTGAAAATCTGTTGGATATTTCGTAAGTATTTGTAATAAAATGCATGTGAACAATTGTGAGACCATAAGCTACGTCACTGTCTTCAAATATTTTAAAGGGTAATGGAAGTTAAGTATCCGTTTAAGGATATACACGAGCATGTGAACATGTAAATATGTAGATTTCATTATTGGAAATGTGTAGATTATCATGAGTTTAATTCTTTCTTCAAGAATGTATAAGAATGAGAGAATATGAATCCTTTGCATTCAGAAAAGTAATTATTCTCTTAATACATGGGCTTGTTCATTTTTCGTAAAATAAACATATATACCCAACATGATCTGTTACAGTTTAATTGTTTGAATTACGAAAAATGAAACATTATTCGATGTACAATTATTCACTCAATACAAGGATTTATATATTGCTCCGAAATATATATATTTAATTTTTATTGCAAATCGAAACCGTCACATGTTACGAAAATAGTAAGAATTTAAAAATCAATAGAATCTCGTAAAATTTTTTAATTCCCTTGAGAATTGATTTGGCTTTTGTCATGTAATAAAAAAAATAAACCAGCATAAAATTATTGACCAAATAATAAAACCAATTTTTTTTAAAAAAAATGATTTTGCTACCAATAGTGTGGAAGAGAAATTAATTTTTTCTTCGAAAAATGCAACATGTTTGAGGTGGCACAGCAATAACCATATAAAACAAATGCTTCCGCCTTTAAAAGAAAAGATTCACATTTAATTTTATCCTCCACCCCGGATTTCCAAACGAGTATTTCAATTGTTTGGGGCTCTGGCAGGTGAAATGTGTGCGGGCAGATAGCATTTATTGATTCCAACTCATCGCTTAAAGCAACGACAAAATGGTGTGACAAGTGATGGACGACAAATTAATTAGTCCGTCACATGTTGGCAGGTAGTTTCCGTGTGAATTATTATAAGCAAATTCCGGAAATTGCAGGAACCAGAAGGAAATGACCGAGTAACGCATCTGTCTCTCGGATCGCAGGTAGAACGTCTGCTATTTTTATCCTTTTAGAAAAGGAGGGAACGTCAGTTCATTTTTTTTTGGGGGGGGAGAGTCATTTGAAGTGAAATGAAATGAGCTGAGAAGATGTTATAAGCGTTTCAAATCTAATGTATTGGAAATGTGCAGAAATCCGCTTTTCATATCAGATTAAAAACTGAAGATCGTAAGAGAAAAAATGTTGCTTCATATAAGAGAAAGCTTTGTAGAATTTTGAAATAAATTCAGAAATTTTTTTAAATGAATAGGTATTTAAAATTTAAGAGATAGAATGCATTGGTAGAAGTCATTAAATATGCATTTATATTGAGAGAATTTAGTTTAAAGCGGAATAATTGAATTATTTTATAAGACACTTATAATTTTGTTTAAGAAGCAAACGTACGTGAATTCTATATTTTGCAGTTTCTGCATGAAACTCTCCTGTCATTTTTCGTTGTAATGAATATAACATATGCAAGAAGTAATTTTAAATAAAATAATATTACATACTTCAAATAAATGTATTTTCCTAATTGCTAACATTTCTGATAAGATTTAAACTTTTAAATAATAATTATAATACCTGGAAACTAAAATGACAGCTAAAATATTTTACCTAATATTTCTAAAAGCCAGCACTATTTCTGCCTGCTCACATCAATCAAAACTAAAACAGTTAAAAGGACCTTCCTTATTTTTCTATCAGTTATTATAAATACATACATTTAAGTTATTTTACTCTGTGAATTAACAAATTAGGATAAAATTTGTGTATACTTTTCTACATCAACATATGGTAAAATTTTATCCTATAAGCATTTTCGATCTTCTGTGTTTGAAAGAAGCGAATTAAAAAAAATCTACACAGCTCCATTTTGCAGAAAATAAATTACATCAGACATAATATGATATTACAAGTAGAAAAATTTTAAGAAACATCTATAAATAATTAATTACTGGACCATAGGAAAATTATTTATAAACTGTTAAATTAAACATATTTATTATATCGACGTCATGAAAAATGTACTGTAAAACAATTCGATTCATAGTCAAATGATAACGACAAATCCTTAGGACCTAAATCATACCATGGGAGTAGGGATTGCAATACCGGACCAAAATTTCAATACCGGTATTCGGTATTTTTCAGATCTTAATACCGGGATACCGGTATTAGAAATTTTAGAAAAATAAAGAAAACACAGGTGTTTCTTTGTTTTATTTGCCAGTTTCATTAGAGAGTGTAAATGTTACAAAAAATAATTTGTAACTTATAAAATATAACAGTATATAAAGAGTCGCAAAAAAGTAAGGGAACATCTTATTTATTTAAATCATAAAAAAAGTGTAAATATCACTATTCAGTCTGTGGTACTATTAAAATTTTTTGAAATTTGATAATAAAAAAAAACAATGCATCAATAGTACTATCATTAAGCCTGAAAAGTAATTTTGTGCAAAAATGACCAGCTGTCAAAAACGCTCTTTCGGCATCTACGCTAGTTGGTGGTACTGTTAGCAATGTGCGACATACATTTTCCAAGTATTTACCTGTATATCCCTCATCTTCAACTAAATCGATTTCTCGTCGGGTGGTTTTTGATATAGCTGATTTCTGTACTGTAGTTTGGTTCTTTGAAATTTTTTTGATCTATCGCTAATTCTAATTTTTGTTCAAGAGACAATTCATTTTCACTATCGACATTGATGTCATCATAATCTTCGATAAGTTAACCGTATTCTCTGAATGTGTATAGGTTTGTGGGTAAAAACATTTAAGAAAATTTACTATAAACTTAATCAGATTTGAATTGGTTCTTTTCTTCTTTTTCATTTTCATTTTTAAAATCATTATAATTAAGTAAATACCATAAGACATTTTCTATTTCGGTATGCCTTTCAACTGTGTGATTTTTCAATGTAATATATAATTCTTCAGATAGTGATGTGTGCTGTTCTTTCAGTGACTGTAACATGAAATTTATTGTTGCATTAGCTGTTAATAAATTAGAATCTCTCTGACATAATGCCTCAACAGTCAGTTTTATTGGAAATAGAGCTGATGTAGTTCTGGATATTGAGTCGAATTCCACTATCTGAAAAATTAATTTACGAGTTGAAGTCGATTATTGCTTTTTGAATTGGATTTCTCAGTTTCAAAAATCGTTCCATCATTAGGAGTAAACTGTTTCAACGTGTTTTAGAATCTAATATTAACATATATTCTGTTTTATTTTCAGTTAGTATATATTTTAGCAATATGTCATTTTTTATAGGGGAACGTTTAAATATCTTAACAATTTTTTGAACTTTATAAACTATCGGAAGCAATTCGTGATGGGTTAATATTTCATCCTCATTAGAAATATCTTCTTCAGCAACGAGATTGTCATTATTTTCATTGTCAATATCACTCACTCTCACTCTTACTCTCTTCAAAGTTGGAATCCGAAGTTTCTATATCCACAGTATTTGGATTCTTCTGTTCTTTATTTTTTGATATCTATTACTCCTAATTGAATTCCATCAGCATAAAACAATTGCTGATTTGCACCAATCAACTTTGTAACTTTGTTCATAACTGTTTCTCCATCAGTCGTTATGGATACAATATTTTCTTTCAGGGATAATCCATGTTTCGCTAATTTAGATTTAAGCAATTAATTAAGCCATTAATTTTGTCCATTAGGGAGATATAAAAGCAAAAACGTATACTATTTTGCTATGTTGGCGATTCCTGAACATTTAGTGGAGACAATTTTAAAAATTTCTAGTAAATACCGAAAAACCGGTATTTAAACTTGTGAATACCGGTATTACAAAATCGTACAAATATCTCAAAATACCGGTATTCGGTATCCCGGTATACCGGTATTGCAATCCCTACATGGGAGGTATTCCACATTTGATCTATTTTCCAATAGTTCACAAAGATGCCATACATTTAAAGAAATAAAGTCTGAAAATATTTTAATAATAAATACGAAATTAAAATAAGATTAATAAGAAAAAATTTTAAAAACTTATTTGTATAAGTGTTCTAAAAAGTAGGATTTTTTTAAAAAATGAGTCCCTACTTTTTACTCTTTAGTTTTCAATTTCGTTATTATAAATGTTATAGAATTTCAAAAATAATTTTTAGTGTTTAATACTAGATGCAGTGTGTATGAAATCAAAATTCTGACGAATGCCTTCACTAACAATTAGGCAAAGAAAATATTTAAATAATGAACCGACATGAAATTGTGCAAGTGTACAAAATCAAAAAGTGTACAAGCAGAAATTGTAAACAAAATTACTTTTTACAAACACGATACAATTCAAAAAGGTAACTGGATAAAATTAATTTGCGTAAACTCTTATATATGTATTATATATATTATTAGCATGTGAATGAAGTACTCATATTTTAAATCAGATTTCTTGTAATGAATTTTATATTAATAAATCTGGAAGTAATAATAAATTTGAACTACTCCTTTGTTTTTGTTTTTAAAAGAGGCCTACGAAATCGATATTTAACAGTTTTGGATAGCAATTTACAAATAAAGTTTGTATTTCTTTTCTTAAAATACAACGGGAAAAGCGTTATTTATATCTAAACAGCAGGGAAAAAATAAATTCCTTATTATTTGCTTCGAAATGTTCTACAAAGCAAAAACAACAACTCAAGGAGCTTGAATATTGATGAAAACTGCCATGATGAGCACAGAGCAAGAAAGCTCTGGAAAAGAGGTTGAAGATAATGTAAATATAAATGTGTTAGAAAAAAGTTGATTTTATAACTAAGTGTTCGAATATTTTATCTGATCCTGAAAACGTATCAAATGCTTTTTAAGGAAATAAAAACTTATTTTATATTCAAAAATTTGAAACAAATATTCCCTTTAATGGGTATAAGATGACTTTTTTATGATAATATTTCGAAACAATACGAAACAGATTTTCACAAAGAAATGTTTAAGATGCTCACAAAATCAGACGCATTTTAAAAAACATTACCGATTCGGTTTTGGTTGAAATAATTTATAGACCATCATGAAGCATAGAATGAATTAAACATTTTTACATGAAAAAAGGGCAAATGTTTAAAGGAACATGATATTTTCCCTAGCCCAGTGAGAAATATTCAGTAAACAAATGTCTGACAAAAAAAATGAATATGCATTGGATCGAATGAGTAAAGCATAGACAACAACTATTCATAGATTTACTATTTGATAAAATTTTGAAAGAGCCCATACCAAACTTTGTTTAGTTACATTCTAATTTTTAGCTATTGCGTCTACAGTCCTCGAGTGACCCACACCCAACCCTCTCACATAATTTGACCAAATTTCGTTTTATATTTACAATTCTGGCGGTACAACTAACTATTTGTCAAATTTCATTCACAATTCTATCTGCTCTTTTGAATGATTGTGTTTGAATCTGCATGGGTATTGATGGACTTCCCATTGCCGTATATCGCTCAGATTTTGATAGAAATGTACGGCATTAATGTTAATTGAATATCACGCCAATTGGCCTTTTGCGCTTTTGACTTATTGTGTCCACAGATAAACCGAAAAACACACATAATTCTGATTAATAAAATGTCGGACTAAGAGAAACACGTAGATTAATAAAAGAAAGTCGCTTCTCACGCCGTCGACACAATTATTCTAAAATTCATGCACTTTTGAAATCAATTATATATTCTTTCTCCCCCTTACATGCATATATTCGTCCCTACTTCGGCGATTTCTACTATCGTTAATCTTATGTTGTGTTTATTCTGAATAAATGTAATTTTTAAGAATAATTTCTTCGATATATTCAGTAGGAGTAATAGAATTCTAATGAGTTCGAGCTCAAAATCAATGAAAGAATGATTTGCGTTGCGAAAACTTTCCTCTCTTTAGCTTCCTATATAGCGAAATTTTAACTAAAATCCATTCTTCTACCAATTCAATTATAACATGCAAGAAACGGAAGTTAAGGCATGAGAGAATTCAGGGCGAAAACTTGGTACATCCGCTTATTGCTTTATCTGTTTTAATATCATAGAAATTTACTGAGAATATTAAGAATCTATTTGCATGCTTCATTTTTTACTATATTACTGATGGATAAAGTCAAGTCTACTGGAAGTAAGAAAATAATGAAACTTATCGCGCGCGCGCGCGCACACACACACACACACACACAAACAAACATTCAAATTTCAGTAAATCGGTGATTCCAAATATAATAGGAAAACAAAGAAATATTTTTCGTTAAGTTGAACTTAATGAAAGATCTGAAGAAGCATTTTGAATATAGTTCGTAAAAAAGAAAGGCATACATAAAAATCAGATTTAAAAATCATGTATTTTTGGGCCATTAAATTTGAAAAAGAAAAATCTACTTGAATTAATTGAATAAAAAAAACTACTCATAATTTAGAAAGACTATTTTTTATCAATAATTTGTCAGTGTCTAAAAGGATTTTGATAGAATTTGGCTAAAAAAAATAAGTGCAGGAATATTAAATAACAGGCCCATTTTCTTGTAAATTTGTCATTTCAACAAATATAATTTTAGCAAGCTTGTAAGGAATGAACCAGTTTCAGCACTTACACTAATTTGGATTGAAAGGAAAGGAAACCAACAGTATCACGTCTTAAGTTAAATTCTTTAAAGATTAAAAAAAAGTTTAATTTTTTGCCATTAAGAGAGAGAGATGTTCTTAAGAACATGACGCTTTATAAGGGACCACAGACCAAATCTCAGTCCGAGAATTCTGCCATGAAAAGTTCATTTTACATGCAACTCAAATGTTTAGCATAAATGTTTATTCAGAAGGATAACTGCACCATTCCAGTTTTGGGACGGAAGAAAAATACATCTGGTTAGTCGAGGACGTCTCTATTTTTGCTTTCAT
Organism: Argiope bruennichi; assembly: GCF_947563725.1. Lineage (NCBI taxonomy): Eukaryota > Metazoa > Arthropoda > Arachnida > Araneae > Araneidae > Argiope > Argiope bruennichi. Next base: position 140,896,755 of record NC_079154.1, on the reverse strand, counting down.
CTCAGAAAGTTTTAGTTTGTCATAACTTCTTCCAACAACTCAAAACAAACCGATCCATCATAATCATGTTGGACTAATTTAATACTGCAATCTGTTTTTGTAAACATACGAATCCATCATCTCATTGTAATGGCCTTTCTCTCTTCACCAGAAACTAGAATTGGAAAGAAAAACATGAACAGCTTTTTAAGGAACTCTAAATCCATATGAAATCTGATTATTTTGAATTAATTAGGTTTCTTTTTTTATATTGAATATTCTGAATTATTTTTCAATAGCACCGGCGTCCGGGCATAGGGGTAGAGCGTCTTCCCCAGTGATTTGGGCGTCGCGGTTAGTTCACGGTTGTTCGTCATCTGTGCTCTATCTGTGTCCCCACCCCACCCGTAAAAAGGGGTCGTGCAAACGAATATGAAGCATGAGTAGCTAAGACGTACACTTGGCCCTAGTTGGAGCTACTGAAAACAAGAGACGCTCTCTCAACTTAAATTAAAACGAATAAAACTTGTCTATGACAGGTGCCATAAGGAACAACAACTTTTCAACAGCAGCTTTTTATACAGAGTTCGCAAATTTAAATTAGGTCAGTTTTATTTTTAAATTTGAACATAACGAAGTAATATTTCAACATACACTTAAGATTAAATCAAATTTCTTAAATATAAATTTTAAAAACTTACATTTTTTCTAGAATTTAACCCAAAACCTTACTACTGCCTACTTACTTACTACCTACTATGGCATTACTTAACAAATGTGCAATTCTTGGTTTTCATACTGCAAAAACATGAAAAAACAAGTATTTCAACAACAGTTCAGTTCATTCGTTATATTAACGTCCCACTTTAAGCACCATTGGGGCTATTTTGGGACGGACCTCGTAATTTTGAGATGCGGTCAGATGACGAGAACGACACCTGAGCTGGCACTCCACACTCCAAGCTTCCACACTATACCAGCGGTAGGGCATTTATCTCCAACGGATTTAATGTACACCACCCTCGCTTGCATGAATGGTTCTTCGGTGGAATCTGGTCTCTAACCTGAAACCTTCTGGTTCCGAAACCGAGACCTTACCATCAGGCCACCGCGGCCCTTATTTCAACAAAGCTTTCGGTAAACCATTGCCTTTTATTTACTTTAATTCTTTCACAAGCATCAATTTTTTCATTTAGAAATTTCATGGCAAATTTTCTTTGAATCTTTAAAAAATTCAAATGTGAAATGTTTTACACATAGGCATAAAGAAAAATCCTCTTGGCAAACATGAATAAGGCGCATTATTTTTGTTCAGTTAAGTGCGGGTACACTACTCATATACACTGCGAAATTCCCGTGGATCCGTGACTTCACCAAGAGCTCATAATACATGCATTTCGCAAACTATTAATAATAAAATTTTAATGTATCTTTATTTACGTGTATTGATATCATAGGGTGTATAAAAATTTTTTGAGAAGGAATGACATCAAAGAATTTTAATATAAAAGTTGTTCATAATTTTGAAGCAATTATTCACCTTAATAATCTTTCAGTTTTCAATACTAAACGAAAATGAGAATTTTAATCCTTCATCCCCTTTGCGCTGGATGACACGTGATTTTTTTCACCTCTACAATGCATCTTGTGTCAGTTGAAATTCAGTCACAAAAACTCTAGTTTGTGAGGGCAATCTGTCCTATTCCCACGCACACACATTCTGGAAACCACCTCGCTTTTGCGCATACGTCGAGAGGCGTTTGCTTTGTGAAAAAAGGGGTAGGAGGAAAGATGGAAGTAAAACATGCAATATTGGCAATAGGGTGAACTCGCCGAAGTGGGGGGGGGGGTGTAATAATTGCTGCTGCACCGCATAACAAATCGAAATCGTCAAAAAGGGCTGAAACGAGCAGTAAAAAATATATTAAAAAAAAGATTTTTTAAACCGCCAAGAAGAACCACTGTAGTATGTAGACTTTAAAAAAATAATCTATAGAAGGTGTTTTCAAAACAATTCGATTATTAGTATATGGTTTTTTATATGTCGAGTGGGAGCGGTCTTCCCAAACTTTCGCACACACTATTTATAAAATTTCCTTTGTCCATATAAAATTGTGGCCCTTGGGTAATGCTTGAATGCCACGAGGGCGCAGATTTTCATTATTAGAGCTCCACAAATGAGATTGTGTTTGGTACCGTGATTAAGAAAACATTAATCTCATACAAGAAGACGAATGATAGTTATGAAAGTGCCTTTTAGCGATCTTTGACAACTTTCTTGGCGATGAACTACTACCATGCAATTAATAATCAAGTACCAGAGAACCGAATATATATTTTGGATGTTTATATTTATTTATTTATTTTGAACAGACCGATTGACCCCAAAACTTGACACAGAGCTAAAATTGCATCCACAGGATTAGATGCGACATTTTATTTTTAAATAATTCCGTTTTCGGGTTATCGTATTTATATGCATGCGAAAGAACATATCTTAATGCGATCAACCTCTTGACAGATTTGATTCCAAATTTGATAAGGATGTTCATTTTAGATGCTAAATTTAAGTCCCATATTTCATCTACTTAACTTTTTACGCTTTGTAGTTATTGCATCCACATATGTTCGAACAGTTGGGCAAACAAGCTTCTTCTGAATAGATTTCGTTCAAAATCTTATAGAAATCTACAGATTTTATGTAAAGGTCATATACCAAATTTCATTCTTCTAGCTCAAAACGTTTTTTAGTTATCTTTATCTCTGTCACAGACTTAATTCCCAAGATGTGCTTTTTGGATTAAAAGAAGTCTAAAACGTAGAGAATCTCGAGTTTTTTTTTTTTTTTTCTTTTTTTTGGAAAATTGGAATTTCTAAGTGCATTATAATGGATTTATTGGAGTTTTCTTTTCTTATGATATTTGTTATTGCTACAGTTTAATGCGATACTGTTTGCAGAATCTCACGCTTTTAAAATTTTATTTAAAACTTTACATTTTTCGTAACAAAATAATCTTTAGTTTCATAATAAATAAAATCACTGAAAAATTCTATTTTTCAGTACATTGACATAAAAGTGTTTTTTAACAAATTTTTACTATTATTCATCTAAATATTTCGTAATTTTGTAATAATTTAGCTAGTTAAATTGCGACTAACTAATTGAAATAATTTTTTTAAGGAATTGATTAACAAATATCTAAGTTTCGAAAACATGTAATTACAAAATATAAATTTCAAATTTTGTTGAAATCGAGATGTGAGCAAAGAATCGAATCAGAAACTCCATCTTTACAAATAAGAAACAAATGAAGTTAAATGAAAGTGTGAAAGCATAGTGAAGACTTTTTCTCTTATATTTCATCATATCCGAGGTCATTTTTAAAATATGGCCAAAAATTAATTCATGGACAGCAAAAGCTTCGAAAAGTAAGCGTAGCACCTTTAAATAAAGAGAATAGTTTCAATTTGCATGAAATTGTTTTAAAATACAATTTTCTATGTGAAGATGGCCTTCAACTTTGTGAGTGGAAGATTCCATATTCGAACCCCCATTCTAAGAATTATCTGTTGTGAATGTGGAGCTAAGTCTGACATCGAGGGTCCACCAGCTTCCATTAAGTGGGCGCGAGAAGAGGGGGGTCGCTCCATTATCATTCTTATGCCAATTTATGTTTTGCATATCAGACCATTGCTCAGAGTTACCAAATCTCACACAAAACAGGTTTCATGCTACTCTCCAAAATATTTCTAAAAATTAGAATAAACACAAAATAATTAAAGAATCGGAACAAATTAGAAATTGCTTAATCTCTTTAGGTCAACAATTTTCGTATTATTTATTTTAAGTGGTTCGTTTCACACAGTTTTCTATAACACTCTTTATTCATTGAAACAAGGATCAATCCAAATCCCTTTCTTGTTTTACTTTCCTAATTGCTTTATAACAAAGAAAAAGTATGTTTTGTCTTGCAAATGAAACAAGATTACTTAAGGAATTTTTCTTCGTTATTTAATGCATTTATCTTTTTAGTTAAAAGTTCAGCCCTTATTTATTACTTTTTTACCACTTTGTGTGAGAAAATTTCAGAGATTAAAACATTTACCTTAACTGTAAAAATTCACTTTAATTGCACTATTTGGGACGCAGAGTATTTTAAATTAAATTTGTTAAAAAAAATTATGATCTCAAGTGAAGGGAATTAGTTATTTAATCTTATTCACGACATAATACATTTAATATGGACATTTTTATGCGCTCTCTCAAACAAGCGTTTCGGTAGTTTTAAATGCGGGAATTTCCTAATTTTATGAACAAATTAATTTACATTCTCAGTCGAATAAAGGAAGTGAGAGATCTTAATTTTTATAAACCATTCCCACTAGGGTAAAATTATTTCTGTGTTTAGCTAAAGATTTTATGAATATCTAAACTAAATAAATGGATCAATTAATGGCTCAATGCAACCTTTTTTTCAGTCACTAAGATTTCCTTCACAATGAAAATATCTTACTACTTTTCGTTGAGTAAAAAAATAGAAGCTAATAGTGCTTTTGTACGTTTTGTACGAACTTATTAATCGTCTTAAGCTCATTATAATCCTTGTATAAAGACAATATTTTATCGTCATTTCGCTTTGTAACAAAAATAAATTGACGTTCACAAACGATTAAAACTTTATTTGCATTATTACTTTTGTATTTTTATTTATGTTCTTTAAATATAACTAAAAAGTATTATTTCAAACATTTAAAAGCGTTTATGCTTTAACATCGTTTATAGTTCAATCTGTGAAGAATAGAATAATTAGAGGTTATTTATGTTTACAATCGGAAACATATTTTAACTACATTTATAACCTGCTACAGATGATAGACAGTGGACCCAAATAAAAAAATAGGAATTACAATTAAAGCATACTATATAAATGATGTAAAGTTTATGATATTAGTCATTATTTTACAAATTTTCAGCTTTTGCTCATTCATTTCGACATAATGCTAATAATAGATAACAATGTGCACATGAAAGAATAACAACCGATATATTGAATTTTAAAAAAAAACTTTATCACATGTTCTATGTTTCTTAACATATATAGTATAGTATAACATATAAGTATAGTAAGCCAGCATGATGTTCTAGTTTTGGATTGATTTTTTAACATAATGTATTTAAAAAAAAGGAAAGAAAAATCAATGAAAAGATTCTTTAAAATCCTTTATTTAATTTATTCTTTAACACTATGCACTTTTTAACCATATATTTGCGTATCTAATGATTTATGAGGGCTATTAGGAATATATTTTCTATTTCATTTCTCGCGTTGCATTGAATAGTGAATGTATCTAAAACGTACTTCTTTCAACAGTACATTCTGACTATTCAGAGTATTTCAAATTCTATACCTAGAATTTTTTTTTTTTAATTTATTCACAACGTCTTATTTTTCTTTCAGTTTGCAATTAAATAACGACACTAATAACCCGATTCGATTTCATCTTTCTTACTAAAACGATCAAAGGAAATCAAAAATAGAAATTATTAACTTTAAATGCAAAGTTTATTACGACTAAGTATGGCATCACTTGAGAGGAATTCGTAAAATATATTAAAATTAATTTGACCGTTTCTAGGAAAAATTTACATAAATAGATTTTTTTTTTTTAATAACACACTCTACAAACTCTGTTATTCTTAAACTATACCAGCTCAATATTGATTTTATGAAGACACACTCAAATCCTACTGACTTATTAGAGAATAATTGTTCTTATTTTTTATAGAAAAAAATTCTTCTTTGTATGTTATTGTCTGTAAACAATATCATTCAATTTTCGATATGGGTGGTGCTTTTTTTCACTTTACAAATATTTTTTGAAAAATGTACAGATATTTTTTGAAAAAAGAAATAACTGAAATATATTCTGTGAATGAATATTTCGTTTCGAATGATTTCTCAGAGCAAACAGCGAATCTATAGCTCTCATCAAGGTAGTTTTTCTTAGATATTTTCTTTCCACCTGGTTAGCAAAAACAACAAAAAATAGGATCTAGAGTGATTACTAGTGAAAAGAAATGGATTAGAGTCCTATTAAGAATTGATAATACGAAAGATTCATAATTGATAGTTTCATATTCTTTAATACATTAAAAAAAAATTTTTTTAGCTAAATTTATTCTTAAAAGTATAAGCATAATCACATTGCTGTTTTGTTGTCGATTAATTGCGGTTCGATTTAGAGGCCAAATGCAATGATTCTCTTCCTGTTTGGACCACATTATGGTTGCAAATTTTATTTCGTCAAATAATTGTTGCAATTGATTAAAACAGCATAAATCTTCTATTTATACTACGAATTTAAAACTTGAAACGGTTTGCTGATGATGACCAATCATTAGTCTTGACATGATAATGATTGTAAATAAATTTGTTTTACATCTCCATAACAAAAAAGTTCTTTAATTTGTACTGTGACAGCCATTTTGTTTCGATATCCATGGATATTTGTAGATTTCTAATCAGATAATTATTTAAGATTTTGCGATTGCATTTGAAGGTTCTGGATTTCTAAATTTCTCGCATTACTTCGCTTTTACTTTAATAAAAACGAAAAATATTTCCTTGGTTTATTGCTTTAATTGAAAGAAAAAGAAACCACAAATTATTCAATACGCCTGCCTAAAATTTCTTGCCCTTACAGAAAAAACTCCTAGATGAAAGTTGTGTACCAAATCAACTGCATCATTTCATAAGACTTTAGATTTATGATTATATGTTCTTTAACTAGGTACCATAATTTGCTTTACGATTTGATTTGTTGCTGCAACTTTTATAAAATACTAATCTATACTGTACAATATGCGTAGAGCATCAGTAAGGCATTAAATAATTTTTCAATAACTTCTTGAGAAATACGATAACATCAATTCTTATTCAAGCCAACTCGCAAAAAATTTCCCGAAAAAAGAAAATTCTAAAGAAATTTAAAAGCAGTAAAAAAAAGTAGATTAAAATTTGCAGTAAATTACTACCGATTTGTAGAAGATAAACGCTCAAATTCTGAAATTCAAACTTTATTTCATTGCAGTAACAATCCAGAAAAAAAGATATTTCTTACTGTCTCAGTGCTGATAACTTATATTCGAAAATAAATTAAATTCAATATTTTTAGTTTTGAAATTCTTTATATAAACCTTTTTAAATTTTTAAGAATGAATTTACACGTAGAATTTTGTACATTAAAATTAAATAATGCTTATTATGTATTTTTAATCTATAATATTTTCTTAGAAAAATTACCTATAATTTCCTTAAAATCCCACACTTCTCTTTAGAAGAGCTTCTTGGTACTTGACATGACTAAGCAATTATAATAAATATCAAAGTTCAATCCACAAGCGAAAAATCAAGCAAGAGTTGATTTCAATGACTCTTGACAGCCTCCACGGTTACCTCCCCCCCTCCCCCGTCGGTTGACATCTCATTTAAAGGCCTCTTCGGCAAAGTCAAGCTACTTGAGCGTGGAAATGTTAAGAAATCTCGCGTAAATGTAACCTATTTTTAAAAGGATTCGCGGTTTCCAAATGAAACCTCATCGCGCAGTTTTAATGAGATCCAATTCAAATGAAAACTTCCAGCTCCCGGTTTGTCGGTGCAAAACATTTCCTTCGGCGGACGTTTCGCTCACCACTTCTCTTAGATTGCGAGTGAATCGGTCTTCCTTAAGAAAATATTTTGCTTTCAATGGATTGCTTTTGAAGTTCGTTAGGTAATATTTTCAGCAGCTGAACTGTGAAGAACGTTAAAAATGGATTTTCTTTTTCAAAGAAGGAAGCCTTCCCGAAAAATGTTTGCAGATCATTGAAATACTTGGTAAAGACATTATATTCAGCGCTTCGAAATAGGAATTGACTTGAATTATATTAATCAATTTATCAAGGTATTATGATTATGCTAAATTTAAGGACTATATTTAAAATGTTATTCAGGTTTTGTCTCTTCAAATGATAATAAACTGTTAATGAAGATTAATAAGGAATTCTGATATATTGAGTAATATTCTCATTTCTATAACTCAATAACAGTGTTTAAATTTAGCAGTTTTGATAATCACTTAAGAGATAGGATTCTTCTGAATTAGTTATTTAAAATTTTAAGTCGACATTTGGAAATTTAATCTTAAAGTTGTTTTTGCGTACTTTTTAAAAACCGTGAGCAGATGACATTCTGTAATCGATTCTTCGCTCCTTTTCTGATGTGTTACCGAATTTTGAACATATATCTTCTATAATAATACCCCTAAACAATCAATCGATAAATCTACATATTTAACGTAATTTGAAGACACTAAAAATCAGCTCCTCAGCTCCAAGTACAGGTCCAATTTCGTCAATTTTTATTTCTTATAAGCTCATAACATCATATGGCATCAATGTTCGCCTATCCCTATCTCATTTTTGAGAGACATCTCGAAAACTTTATATTCCCGATGGAAATATTCACGACTGAGTCCTCCAGCCTCAATCACTGCACGGCTGTATCAATCTTTATTTCATCTTTATTCTATGATCCTTCGTTCCGCCATCAATGGCCGCCGCTCCCCAATTTAGGAAGACCGCAAAATAAAACCTTCGCACAGTCCTCGGCTTCGCCCATCGATTTTGATATTTTGCTTGAATAGCTAATCAAACAGAAAGCTCTGTGTTCATTATACAAGTAAGCTATTAACACGATTGGGCTAACAGCCAGTCGTAGAAGGCAACAAGATTCATTTTATTATAAAATTCAGTATTGATTCTATGCGCGTCGCATCACGTAGCAGTGAAAAAAACAGATATTAAATTCAGGGATATTTATAACTGGTAAAATATGAAAAAGTATATTATGAATATATTTATATAGAAGAATATATACTAAAAATATTTAAATTCCAAAATAAAAATAGAAAAAATTAAATAAAAATGATTTTTATCTTTTATTTCATAAATAAAACTGCGTTTTTGAAAACTGATCTGATTAAATTTATTAAATTAAAAACCGAAATCATTTTTATATTTAATGAATATTTTAAAATAAATTATTAATGCTTAAATAAACAGACAAGTTATCGAATTCTTTTATTTCAAATTAATTTTTTTATCTTATTTCATCTGCCATGCAATAACAATAAATAATCAAATGTCATTAAATCATATATATATATATATTTGCACAAAGGAAGTAATATTTTCATAGTAAGTTAAATGGTTGTCATGTATCACAGCTTTCTTTCTGATGTCATGATTTTGTAACGTTATCATAGTACTCACTTCTATAAAAGATTTTTTGGAGCTTCAAAATTATCTTTATTAATATCATCAATTAATGATTTTCTCTAAAATAGACTTACTGGGATAACTTTTTTGTGTTATTACTGCTGTCTCCCGATTGAAAACCGATCGAATGAAAAAAATATCTTTCATTTTTGTACAAGAAATTGATTCAAAGGATTAGATTTTAAGAAATCTTTAGAATTATGATAATACGTCAGCATCAATATTGGTATACTAAACAAATTTACATTCATATGATACGTAACAATAGATTTTTAAAACAATAAAAAATAGCATATTAATTGGTTTGAAGTTACTGAGTAAGGTAAATTAGATCAAACTGTGATAGTAAATTAAATACGATCAAAGAATGTTTGTATTCAATGAGTTATAATCGCAATTTCTGTGCTTATGTTTAGAAGTAAATTGCCATTCTTCAAGACAAAATTCAAATGTTTGTTACTTTTCGAAACCATTAATGAGATGTTTGCATTTTCGGAAATTTTCAAAAACCCCTCAACACGTAGCAGGCTCTGCCACATGAGCCCTGCTGGTCAAATAACCTCTGTTATCTTTCAACTTATCATTATGCATTTAGTTTCTAAAAGATAATCAGCATGAAACAAACCTTCAAACAATACCATTTAGATATAACAGCACTATGTTTTCTAGTTCCATTAGTGCTTTATGAAGTCATTTTGCATGAATGCGTTATTTTGTATAATAGTACCAAGCACTCTTTGAATGCAGTTAATCCTTCGTATTTTTCTGTTTGAGTGAATCAATCATTCTCAAGAAGGAGGGTGGACTAGGTGAGAAGAAGTGCAATCGAAGGCGCTGGTAGAAATGCCAGCCTACTCTGTTCGGGTGCCGTGACGAGGATCATTAAAACAAGCAAGCAAACACTGATGGAGGAAATGCTAACTCAAACAAACACAGGCCATTATTCGAAACTTTTCTCATTCAGGAAAAATAACCCAAAAATTACGAAAAGTATTGTCCACGGATTATCATTAGAATAATCGGATTGTTCAATGCTTGCTGTTGCTGCCAGCCGAAAGTAAACTAAAATAATCATAATGAAAATGCGGCTGTTTGGTATGAAAGAAAAAGAGTAAGTATTGATTAATGTTGCACAAGCCCGCCCACTGGGAATGCAGGATTGAAATCAATATTTTCTTCTACCTGTAAAACTTAATGAATGCTTTTTCTGCTTCGTTATTATCTATTCAGAAAATTTTTCGCAAGCACATTGGAGTTGTTATGTTTACCTCCCTCGAAGGGAAAACCTTTCCTTTCTTGTTTATTTTGAGAATAATATTCAAATTATATTCGAAATAAAAAAACATAGTGATAAACTTTTATTCATGTTTACTTTGATAAAATGAAAGACTGGATTCATTTATGATAGTCACAAAATACGTCCAAGGCAATTATTAACTACGTGTATTCATTCGGGTGTAATAGCCGGATTTTATACTGAACTGTGCAAAATTGATATTTTCTAAGGATTAAGATATTGTTTTAAAATTTCAACAGATATCGCAAAACAGTATAAATCTGCAGAAGACTTCATTAGATACTATGTACTTCTATCATCACTTGTGGGAGGCAAAAGGATAGTTTGTAATCCTATATAACTTCGAAATTACCAAATAGCATTTTAGATTACAGTCTTCAAATTTCTAAAGCATCGAATCTATATAAAGAGTGATATCATTTAAACATGCAACACTTCTCGAATGTCGTTCAAACAGTGAACAAAATGTCACAAATAGCTATTAGAGATTGGGGGAAATATTTGTGTATTTTCGAGAAAATATAAGCAGAAAAGTGTCCTGCAATTCTCTTAGTTTTGTGAGATAATTCTACGTTATTTCATAAGTTTTAGTTTGAAGTAAAAAAGAAAAATAGAAAAATGTTATTTAACACTGAAAATGATCTGCTTCAAGTCTTGTATAGAATTTTAGAAAAATGTTAAGATACTTTGTAAGACGCTCAGATTAATATTGTTCTACTTCGCTAACTTTAGAAAGTTCAAGGATTCTAGGATAACAAGAATGAATTATTCTTTCTTTTAAATATGATGATCTAAACAATAATAAGCAATATCGGAAATATTATGAAAAATCAGTCAACAAGTAAAAACCGAATTTTATAAAAAAAAATTTATATCCATACATCAACACATGACCTCCATAGAGATCACCGATGACTGACATGGGGTTTTATAGTGCTGTGGAGGTCGCAGATGGCCGGCAAAATAAAAGGATGAACGCTATCGGTCACAATCTCTACGCATTTCACTGATTAAAGTGACCGACGAGGTCCTTCTGCATTTTGCTTATTAAAATATATTTGAAAATAATATTTGAATATATTATTTGAAAGAAACATAATATAAGATTAGCTGTAGTAAAATTATTCTAGTAACATGATGACCACTAGTGATTGTACATAAAGAAAAAGGCACAAAACTTTGTTGAAAAGTACTAATTATGTGCATTCAGACAATAATCCTTCCACTTTATATAAAATCGGAAAGAAAATAATGAGCCAAGAAAAGACAGCGGCAGTGCTCTCGTTTCATTTTCTCATTTACTATAAAATACGACTCCATTTTTTAATATGCTTAAAGGCGCGTAAAAGGCGCGGTAAACCTTTTTCCATCGATTTTTGGCTTCGGAATTTCATACGAGTCTGCAGTTCCGGTGTCAGTATAAACATGGAGCAAATAATAATCTATTTCTTGGAAGACTTAAACAAAATTAGAATTGGCCCATTTTTATGCAAACATTAAATAAAAATTGGCCTATCTACCTGGTGTTTTTATGTTATTGCGTTTCTATATTTAAGTACATTCAGATATGGCTTAAGAAATAACCTCTTAATTTTTTTATTAATTTAAAAAAATCTTATTTATCTTTTCCCATGCCATTATTTCTGTCGTTCAATCTATGTGAAATTTTGGAATGCTTGTTAAATTGTGATCTTTCAATGACGTCAAAGACAACTTTAACGCAAGTACATACTTAAGAACCGACTTTTTACTTCCCCGTAAGTGACTCATGCAAATACTGAATCTCTTCAAGTACTATAGCAGATAAAGAGTAGCGATTCTGTTGTGAGAAGCGTCAGAAAGAATCCTTAATAAATTTGACCAGAATTTTGATAAATCACGTTTCATATGTCAGAAAAATACCATGTTGGAAAAATTTTCTTCTGTTTATCTATCGATCCCTAAACACGATAACTGAAAAATACAGGGGACCTAAAGACAGTGGTTTGAAATGTATTAAGTAGCATTCTTACTAAATTTTTGATGAAATGCGTCAAACTTTCCGGTTCGTCCATCCATGCATGTACGAACACAATTGTTTCTAAAAAACTCAATCAGTTTGATGGATGTAATCATGCATATAGATTTGTCTGTAAGATTGCGGATCCGATTTTAAATTTTGGACCGTCAGCGGGTGACCATCAGGTGGTGCATATTGAAATGATTTAATAGTTCAAAAATGCAACGACTATGGCAAATGAAGATTGGTACGTCATTTTATGAGTAACATTGTAGATATGTGTAAAATGACAACGAACATGAATACTTCCTTCATTGTATTATGAAGCACAAAATGCAGCACATTTTGTTAAGATATTAAAATAATCAAGCGTAGAACACTGGTCCACTGGTTTAGTTTTGTATTTTAAATGTTATGTACTTCTAGGAAAGTGACTAGGTTAGAGTTCCAATGTCATATCTATACGATAAGATAGGTTAGGCTCTCATTTTTTTTTATTTCCTGCGATTAGTTTTATTTGATATTCAACTGTATTTATGTACCTGTTTGCTATATTTATTAAATCAAAAATTTCAACTTGTTTAAAAAGCATAATTGCAGATAACTAATCACTGTAACATTTCATATTTAATAATCAGGTCAAAACATGTTCCGTTACCAGATATAATAGTTAGATATGCTCAAACCGCTTTTACAGCTTTTTCTGTAATATAACTGTATTTAATCCATCAAAAAAAAAAAACCCCTGCAATTGACAAGAAAAACGAGCTACCTAAAGAACCATTCATTAATATTTCTGTACTTCCTGTTTCTAGAAATCCTCTTACTTCTTCCGATATTAAAACCTTCTCCCCTCTTACGAGGAATTGCAGTTATTACAAATACTAGTATATTTAGATAATGAACAAATCCACGCATCCCGAAATTCACCTGGTGTTCGATGGAACATTTCTTGGGGGTCCACGGAAAATAATGAATTTAGTTCTGCATCCCTCGTTATACCCAGTATATCCGATAATTAAACTCCATTTGTAAATGTCACGACTAAATAGTAAGATTAGGAAAAATTATAATATTTCTTGCAAAGTAACAATAGTGGTTTTGTGGTAGTGGAGCTTTACAGGGGGGATGGCCTCACACCTGGAACACAATTATCGTGCATCACATGATCAATTTTCGATCTCCGCTTGCTGTCGGAATTCTCTTCCCACCCATTCCCCCCTTTTCACTTCTTTTGTAAACACGCACGCGCTGGGCAGCATTTTTGGCACCACTGTCCCATCGCGTGCAACTTTTCATTCATTTTATTTATTGTTTCGTTTTTTTGTTCCCTTTTTCCCAAATCAACGTTATTTTCTGCGATCCAGTGGTCACGCTAACCCCCTAAATCATTTGTTTTTATTACTTCCCCCTCTCCGCGTGCACTTCGATTGCTTTTTGATTTCGAGGCGTTGTTCGTAATAAAGATATTTCACATAATTGAGGAAACAGCGGCTTTCTCTGGAATGCAATGAATAGATGTGCGGATCAGTTTCAGTCTCAAATACAATGACTCAACCTCAACGTTCGGAAGGAATTTTTTTTGGAAAAAAAAAATTCTAAAAGTAATTATATTTTTGAATATTTGCATAAAAAACATTCATGAAACCAAAATAAGACCTAAAACTTTTTTTGAAAATTGGGGAGAATGACTTTTTTTCCTTTGGTTAAGAAGAGACATAAAGCAAAAATCTTTTAGTTTAGAATTTTATCAAATGATTTGCTTAAAATTTAGTAGATAGCTTAACCTTTTAAAGGGTCATTTTTTTTCTAGTCATATTATATTTAAATATTTTTAGGCTTGGAATTAGAATAATAAAATGAATTCATTTAGTTTATTAGATAAATTTAATTTGATTAATTAATTAATTTGGTTAATTAATAATTAAATAATAAATTAAGGCACATCATTTTGTGTGAGATAAAGAACTGAAGCATTTTAGTTTCTGTCTTTCTAAAAATATTTGTCAGAACTTATGCCAACCTACATAATTTTATACAAAGATTGATAAATTTGGTGGGAAGCATACTTCCCATGGCCTTAGAAAGGGTTAAGAAATACGTTAACTAGTTCCTGAATTAAAAAAAATAATAATAAGCTATATTTCTGTCCATTCTCTAATTATTGAGGTTCGAATCATAAATAACATGATTTTTTTTTATTAGCATTGTGAAGAATTAAAACAAGTATAGAATATTTCTAAATGAATAGATTACTTATTTTCTCGTTCAAAAACTGAGAAATTATTACACTGAATTTGAACACAAACATGCCTTGGATTTTAATTCATGTGGTATTTCGTAAAAAAAATTCTATCAAAGACAAGAATGTGAAAAAATGGTATTTAAAGATATAAAATAACATTAAAATGCGAATAAATGCAAACATAAAAATCAGTTTGGCCCAAAAATGGATTTCAAAATAAAATTCAAACGCTTTCATAAAGAAAACTGTTCAAACATTAAGAATATTTAAAAGAATATTACTTTCTCAAAAAATAAAATTTATATGTAGTTAAAAGATATCGCAATCAAGAAATAAACGGAACAGTGCATGCCCTCTAAACAAGAATTTGCATCAGTGAAAATAGGAAATATATATGTATCATTAACCTCATTTGCTTTATTTACTTTTGATTTAATATTTTAAAGCACAATGAATTTAATAAAAGCAGTTTTTAAAAATGCTCTATTTTAATGTATTGAAGAAAAAAAAAGGCATGATTTTATTTTAATTTTTCGTTTTGAACTTTTTAATACATTATAGATTCTGTAAACAATTTGTTCTTACATTGGCATCCGGGGGGAGCCACTCGCATGGAATTAAAATGTAATTAATTGAATCGATTAATTGATAATTATGCTTTAAAACTACTAAAATATCGTATTGTCACCGATAGTATATAAAATTACGAAGTCTCAGAAATTCTAGCACATTCGTGAAGGATTCCCCAGAAGTGAATTCAAACCTCTTTCTAAATTCATTATTAAAAACATGAAGTTAGTCAAGTTAAAGGAAGAATAGAAAAGATGTGTTATTGACCAACTTTTAATCTCTTTAATATGAAAGAGAAAATTTATATTTTCTTACTATATCGTTTTTCTCTCCCAAGTTCTCTTTCAAAAATCTCGATCCATTAGAATTATGAACGACATATACTAATTAAGAAAATTTAAAGAATTAGATCTTTTACACTTAAATGATGTTAATTTTTAAAAAATTAAATGCAATTATGAATTTTTAAGGAACTTGTATTAAAATGCAGAAATCGGTAAGAAAATGAGTGGACCAGGAGGAAGATGCAAGGATGATAGGAGACTAAAAATAGTGAAGGCATTTAGGATTTAAATGCGAACTATCAGTAGAATAGGGTAATGTTGATTTGATTATTTATTCAATAGGTTAATTGCATTCGAAAAGACGTTATAACACTTTTCTTTAAAAAAGTATTCATTTTAATATAACTAAAAATGTCATTAAAAATTTCATGGTAATGTAAATTTCTGTTGTCTTTTCCCTCCAAGATTCTACGTAGCATTACCTGAATTGCCGCATTTTGCCTAACTTCCTCGCATACTTTTTACTACGAAAAGAAGTACTTCAATCTTTACTTAAGTGTGTTCTACAATTCCAATCACGAATGCCTTGCTATAAAGTACAAAACCCCCAGGGGAGGGCGAAATGAGGATGAGATGCTTCCGGCATGGTGGTTGGATCTCGCCACCCTGGAGGGTACACTAATAGGTGGGGGATCTATCTCCTCCCATCGATGACGGGACGTACTTCCTTCGGGGAGGGTTGTACCGTGGCCGGTGACGGCCCTTAGGACTCAACCACAGTTCCCGCCAATGTTGCTGTTGCGGCAGTCCGGTCATTCAGTTTTATGGTTTAAATCCGTGTGCCTTCGGGTGGGTCGGAGAGTTAGATGGTTGACTTGCTATAAAGTACACGTCGGGTACATGCATTCGTTCTAGTTTTACTGAACTTTGTAAAGGAAATTTGTATTTTAATTATTGCTTTTAAATCCAACTCACTAAGAATGTTTCTTACGTAAAGTCTATAAGCTATTTCGGAATCCATTTGGGAAATAGATCGGAATTTAGAAGAAATTCATAGATCACCATTTAGAAATGATTCGATGAACCATTCGACATTGTAGCAAAAGCCATTGGCATATCATAGATCAAACTGCCATTTGTATATCAGATTTAGCAATTGCATTGGAAGTTCTCCATTCAAATAGAAATCTCAAAAAAGATATTTCCAGAAGAAAATGAGTTTTATCTTCACAAAAATATAATTCTTTTAATAAAATTGCACAAGCAGCATATCAAAAAAGAGTCATATGGAATAGAATGAGTTCTGGTAAAATGGATATTTGGTTAACAGCTCAACACTATTAGCATAAAACTGTGGCAAATCGTTTTTAAGGTGTTTTAAGTGCATTAACACGGCAAAAACTATCAAGTATAGCATTCTATAATTTTCAAGAGAAAATATAAGTATTTAGTGAGCTTAATATTTAACAGAATCACATCACCAAATGATAAAACATTTTTTGCGCTGGTAATTTATTTAAAAATGGGTTAAGGAACGTGGATTCCGACAGTGACTGTTTTCCAACTAGGTACACTAGGTAGCTGCCTAGGGCCGCTAAGTCGGGGGGAGGGAGATAATAAGGTCAATTAACTGTCTTTATCTTCTTAATTGTCAAATAAATTGGAAATGATTACAAATTCTTTGAATTATAAATTATCAATATAGTATTAAGACTTCATCATTTATAAATGGTTCCCTCATAATTCATTGCCCCCCCCCCTCTGATCACATCAAATATAGAGATAAGATGTTTCTGGAATTGTGGTTAGCTTTCACCGCCCTGGTGTGTGCAGAAGTGGTGTGCATTCAGCTACCCCTTGCCGATGACAGGAGGAATTATACAGTGGCCAGTGATGACTTTAGTCCCTGTCATCAGTGCCTTCGGGCTGGTCGGAGTAGTTAAATACCATTTCAATTCATTTATTAAATTATAGAAATGTTAACAAAACTATCGCCTGCTTCGATAATATTGTGTACTTGCGTGAACAGTGGGCAATTTGGAGCCATAAATGTTAAGTGAAAAAAAAATATTCACAATAAACTTGTGAATATTTTTTATTAAACATAAAATAAAAATAATTAGTTAATTAGTTCATTTATTTTATTAATTAAAGCTAATCACAAGCTAAAATAAATGGCTAATATATTAATAATATTCTGGAAAGTAAAACTAAGCTAACGATCTTAGACGACATCGCATACATATCGTTACAATGGATTTTCATATTGGAAAAGAAATCCCCTCCATAAAAAGCGCAGCCATTAACATTGGCCAACTGACTCGTAATCTGAGAAAATTGTCTAGGATCAAGTATCCTTAGTTTTTCCTAAATAATTTTATCAAAACTTTAAAAATATTCCATCAATAAAATAACATTAAAAAAACGCTATGGTGTTTATTTAAACTATTCATCCTTTTCATACGAAGGGGTGTGAATCAGAAAAAGACCGGGTGTGATCTGCTAGTATAAGTAAACACAAAATTAACAGCCAAATAATAATTCAAAAATCTTTTATCAAACCTATATTATATAGCAAACAGTATGAAGAAAAATTAATCTTGGATTAAAAAACATCTTTCTTTCTAAAAGTCTTCATCCTCTTCCTTTCATACTGAAGTACCAATTTCTAATTTTAGAAACCTAATCCTATCGGAGGAAAATGCAGGCAGAAAGACGGCTGTTGAAACAATATGCTTCTCATTACGGATTTAATCTGCAGTCTGACATGAGAAAAACAAAAAAGCAAAGGAAGGGAAAGCCATGTTTCTTCTCTAATATAATCTTTTTCTCCCAACCCCGCCCACGAAACATTTTCTTCGGAATCAAGTAGTAAAAAATTTCTTTCCCTATGATATCCGGAGATAGGGTTATTTTTCCTATTATAGATAAGGATTAGATATCTCGGGGAGTTCATGAAGAAAGGGGATCTAGATTTCAGCCACTTCCCCGCGGAGAGACCCTTGGAGCGAAAATACGATTTTGGGAAGCAATCTCACGTCTTGCGATTCCTTCCCATTCCGGCTTTCATTTCTTTTTTAAGGAATTTCCCGCCCTTTTCGTTTTTTTTTTTGGCTTACTTAGATTCAGTGCATTAAAGTGAATCAGAATTCTTTTATGGTTTTCATTAAATAAAAATCCTGTTAATCTATATTTTGACCTCTTTAAAATTTATTATTTTAAACTGAAATGATTACAAATAGACTTCTATTGAAAAGGTTTGCTGAATAAAGAAATCAAAAACAGCTAAACCATTGTAAAAAATGAAATGTATTTTTTTTTCCCTTAAAATGTGGAAAATGTTTTTTCATCAAAAATATGGACGTTTAAATAAAACCATGAGACTCTGGACACAGTATTAAAGAGATTCTGGACTAAGTACAGCGATAATATAAAATTGAAAATATTGACTAACTGAAACGTTACTAAAATGCACAGAGATAAAATATGCTGATTATTTTAAGCATAAAGTGTTTGCTAACTTGGTTGAAACAAATTAGAAAATAACATTTTTTTATAAAATTATTATTTTTTTATATCTAAATATAAAGGAAAGGATGTAGAAATATGCAAATGAAACTGAAATTAAGCATAACCACAGAACGTTAGACATCGTTAGACCCTTTATCACACATCCTTAAATAAAACAAGCAGAGAAATTTATATAGTTTATATTTAGATAATTGTTATGTATCTGGCAACAGCCAGTTTGGAGAAAGGAACTGTTATGTATCTGGCAACAGCCAGATTATAAAAGAACCTTCCAGGCTGTGTGACGTGCGCCTGCTTTCTTACTTTTTTGAGTTCCGTAGTTCTTAGTTTTGTACTTGTTCGGTGTAGTTGTTGTTATGCTCGTTCGTGCCTGTGCATCTTAATACTAATAAATGTTCTTTGCGTGTATGTAAAACGAGTCGTATCGTCTCTCGGTCTACCTGACATACATGACAAAAGAGTTGGCGACGAGGATGGGATCTTCGAACATTAGTTTTGAATCTTATGATGCGTCTGTGGAAGACTGGTCCAGTTAAGTGGAATGGGATCGAAGATAAAATTAAAGTCCCTGCTATTTTAAGCCTTATGGGAGCAACAACGTATAAATTGTTAAAGAATCTGGCCACTCCCAACATTCCTTCTGAATTGACTTATCAAGATATCGTAACATTACTTTCGGAACATTTGAATCCTAAACCACTGGAGATGACAGAACGATTTCGTTTCTACAAGAGGAAGCAATTTGAAGGTGAGTCCATTGCAAATTATTGTGCCGAATTACAAAAACTGTCGATACACTGTAACTTTGGGAACAATTTAAATACGATGCTTCGTGATAAATTGGTGATGAGTCTCAAAAAACGAAAATATACAGAAAAAGCTGTTAGCAGAGGATAAGTTAACATACGAAAAAGCTAAGAGAATTGCATTCGCAATGGAATCTGCTCAGAGAGATGTATGTGAAATTCAGAATCAAATGGTATCGATAAAAAAATTACATAGTTGGCAAGATAAAACTATCAAAAAAGATTTTTCTAAATTTAAGAAATCTGAACCTACAAAGAAGTTTGATAAATCTCGGAAATGTTACAGATGTGATAGTACTCAACATTTAGCTCACAAATGTAAGCACAAGAACACTCAGTGTAGGAATTGCTTAAAGAACGGGCATTTGGCAAAAGTCTGCCGCTCAAAACGTAACGAAACAGTTAAACAAATAGAATCTTGTTCTGAAACTGTACCAGTTAATAGCGTTAAATCACCACGACATGCAAGGGATAAGATTTTATTAGAAATTTTTGTTGAAGGGAATAAATGTTTATTTGAATTAGATACTGGGGCTGCTGTTAGTTGTATGAATGTCAATGAATTTAAGAAACTTTGTCCGGATGTAGCCATTAAGCCTACCAAATTATTGCTTAGGAATTTCGATAATTCTATGATAACATCAGCTGGCCAAGCAGTGGTGCAAATTCAATACAAAGATCAAATTAATACAGAAACTATTTATTTGGTACATGCAAAAGTAAACGCAGTTTTTGGTCGTGAATGGTTGAGAAATTTCCAATTAGACTGGAGCTCAATTAAAGCAGTTCGGGTTGGAAATTGTAATTCTCGAACCAATAAATTAAATATCTTGCTTCAAAAGTATGAGAAAATTTTTTCTCCGGGTATCGGGAAATTGGAAAAGTTTTGTTGCCGTCTTCAAATGAAACCTAATTACAAACCGGTATTTTTTAAACCTCGACCAGTACCAT
This sequence comes from Argiope bruennichi, assembly GCF_947563725.1. Lineage (NCBI taxonomy): Eukaryota > Metazoa > Arthropoda > Arachnida > Araneae > Araneidae > Argiope > Argiope bruennichi. The sequence continues at coordinate 140,875,774 of NC_079154.1, read as the reverse complement.
TTGCTTTAAAAGAAAGAATAGAAACTGAACTTAAGAGGTTAGTTGCAGAAGACATCATTGAGCCGGTGACATATAGTGAGTGGGCTACACCAATTGTTCCTGTTATCAAACAGAATGGGAACCTACGAATCTGTGGTGATTATAAGGTGACTATCAACCCGGGAATAAAAATTGAGCAATATCCTTTACCCCGTATCGAGGACATTTTTGCTGAACTGGCAGGAGGGGAGTTCTTTACTAAAATCGACTTATCTGAGGCATACCTTCAAATGTTAGTTGATGAGCGGGACCGACATCTATTGACGATCAATACTCACAAGGGTTTGTTCCGTTACAAGAGAATGAATTATGGTATAGCCTTAGCTCCGGCAGTGTGGCAGAGAGCTATTGAACAAGTTTTATCAGGCATCGCGGGGGTACACGTATTTTTAGACGATATTACCGTAACGGAGAGAAATGATCAAGAGCATTTTGAAAGGTTAGAGTTAGTACTACAGAGACTAGAAGAATATGGTCTCAGAGTAAATAAGCGGAAAAGTGAATTTTTTAAGAAATCTGTGAATTATTGTGGTCATACAATTGATAAATTCGGCCTCCACAAAACACAAGAAAAAATCGATGCAGTTACGAAGGTACCAGTTCCAAAAACTGTATCTGATTTGAAGAGTTTTTTGGGTTTAGTCAATTACTACGGAAAATTTATTCCCAACTTATCTACTCGTGTCGCTCCTTTCAATAATTTACTGCAGAAAGGTACTAAATTTTTGTGGACTGCAGAATGTGGAAAAGCTTTCAAGGCATTGAAACAAGAAATTGCTTCTGACCGAATTTTATGCCATTATGATCCTAAGTTACCTCTTGTATTACAAACGGATGCATCACCAGTTGGAATAGGAGCAGTTTTAAGTCACATTATGCCAGATGGTTCGGAAAAACCAGCCATGTTTGCATCAAGGTCATTGACTAAAACGGAACGTAATTATTCGCAGATAGACAAGGAAGCATTGAGTATCGTATGGGGAGTAAAGAGATTTTATCAATATTTATTTGGTCGACATTTTGATCTCGTAACCGATCATAAACCCCTAGTATCAATTTTCGCACCTAATCGTAGTTTACCATGTCTATCAGCAACACGAATGGTTCATTATGCACTTTTTCTCCAAGCATTCAGTTATACAATCAAGTATCGAAACACAAAGAATCATGGCAATGCCGATGCACTTTCACGGTTACCACTAACAGTTGACAAGGACTGTGAGTACTTGACTGAAGCAGACGTGACAAATATTTCGCAAGTTGAATTAATGCCTGTTACAGCAACTGACATAGCTAGAGCTACTAAAACTGATAGGAAATTGTTCGAACTGTATGAAAGTTTAAAATCTGGAACTGAATTACCTGTGCCTTGGAAAGGTAGAGAATCTGAATTTTCATTGCAAAATGGTTGCATAATGTATGGTCATAGAGTATGCATTCCTGAAAAGTACAGAATCAAGTTTTGGAAGAACTTCATGTTGGACATCCTGGAATTGTCAAAATGAAGGCCTTAGCAAGAAGCTACTGCTATTGGCAAGGTATTGATGCCAGTATAGCCAATTTTGTTCAGAACTGTTCAGCTTGTATCGCAACGAGGAACGAACCAGCAAGGATAAATCGACATCCGTGGGAATGGCCAAATGGACCTTGGCAAAGGATACACGTTGATTACGCTGGTCCTTTTATGGGGAAAATGTTTTTTGTAGTCTCTGATGCATATTCGAAGTGGATAGAAGTCATTCCGATGAAAAATATTACAGCTAGTTTTACAATTCATCATCTTCGTATTCTTTTTGCTCATTATGGAATTCCCTTAACTTTGGTTAGTGATAACGGCGCAAGTTTTACTAGTTACGAATTTCGACATTTTTTGAAACTGAATAATATTAAACATATAACTTCAGCACCTTACCATCCTGCTTCGAACGGACAGGGAGAAAGAATAGTGCAGTTGTTCAAAGCTTCGTTGAAATCGAGTAGAGGTGATTCTGGAGATCTAAATGTGAAATTACAAAGATTTTTATTACAGTATAGAATAACTCCACATTCTCTCACGGGAGAAACTCCGAGTGCCTTGTTTTTGAAGAGATGTATTCGCACTAGGCTTGATCTTTTTAAACCAAATTTGAGAGACAAAGTTGTTCAGAAACAGAGTTCGAGACTTGACACAGAATCTATCTTGCGTGAGTTTCAGGAAGGGGAGAAAGTAGCCGTAAGAAATTATTCCGGACCTAACAAATGGAAAATTGGAACAATTATAAACCGGGATGGAACTTTGAGTTATAGCATACAAGTTGGAACTGAAATTTGGAAGAGACACGTAGATCAAATAAGGAAATGTAGGAAGTCGATTGAATTATCCCAAGCTGCTACTGAAATTCCAATTTACGATAAAGAATTGAATTTTCCAGATGAGCCAGTATCCGATGATGTTGCTGAATCGGAACCACCTGCACCTGTACCTGAAGTTGTCCCTGAACCTAAGGATGTACCTGTATCTGCCACTCCAAGTGATGATGTGTCACCTAGCCCTGTACCAGACGCTTCCGGAAAGACGAAAACTGATGTGCCACTCCGACGCTCAAACCGAATCAGGAGACCTCCAGAGAGACTGGTCCTGTGACTCTATATTTTGTCGGGGAGGAACTGTTATGTATCTGGCAACAGCCAGATTATAAAAGAACCTTCCAGGCTGTGTGACGTGCGCCTGCTTTCTTACTTTTTTGAGTTCCGTAGTTCTTAGTTTTGTACTTGTTCGGTGTAGTTGTTGTTATGCTCGTTCGTGCCTGTGCATCTTAATACTAATAAATGTTCTTTGCGTGTATGTAAAACGAGTCGTATCGTCTCTCGGTCTACCTGACATACATGACAATAATTTCACACGAAGGCAACTCAGACATGGGGATGAGAAGGTTATAGAATGTTGGTTGGTCTTCCTTGGCCTAGTACGTTAAAAAATGATATGGTATGGCTACCCCCTACCAATCACGGAACGTGCTTCCTATGGGGCTGATTGCACAGTGGACGGTGAAGGACTCAAGCTTAGTTTCCGCCAAAGCTGTTGCGGTAGTCTGGTCATTCAGATTTTTCAATGGGCATTCGGACGAATCAGTAGTTTAGCTAACTGTAATCGACTATGATAAACTATTAATGAAAAGATCCGTAATTTTTAAAATCAGTACAACTATTAATTAAATTATCTCATAAGAATTTTCAAGTTAGCTACTTTTGGCGACCGGCTTGTTCGCACAGATTATTAACTATTTAGGTAGCTAAATTATAAATATAAAAAGCATTTTTTCTCAAAATTTCATCTTGTAATTTGAAAGAGTGATAATAAATTTAATGAAATTAACGTTCCTACAGTGGGTGAAAATTATCCAAAATTAATCCAAAGTATGCAAAGTTAGCTTAATATTGACAAAAATAATTTGAATTGCAAATTTCGATGAATGTGCTTAAATTTCTCCGTAATATTTAAAACATTCTTAAAAATGTGCTCAAATTAAATTTAAAATAAAAAAAAAGATAAATTAGATAAAAATTGAAATCTCCTATCGCAAATTTCAAGTTATCATGTGGGAACATTTTTTTTTTTATCAAGTGATTATATTAATGCGCATGCGTCAATTTCTAAAAAGTACGAAGCTTTTTTGCTTTCTAGATTGACGAGAGTTCCAAAACATTTTTAGCAGCCAAGAAAAATGTGAAAAGCGAAAAACCAGTTCAAAATATAGGACGCAATGCGCATGCGCGAGCTTTTACAAATTATTAATTTCTTTTAAAATTAACATATTTCAGATTTATTCTATTTCATATAGACACGTGCTTAAAATTAAACTTTTCTAGGTTTTATTTGCAGCAATATTTAACTAATATTTTTAATTTCAGCTTTTGTCAGTGTCATAGCAACATATTGATAAAAGCTATTTTTTTCAACGTACGCGTAATGTATTTGTGCTGCTTGAATTTTATTTTTATTTTTTGGAAAAAGAATGATTAAAAATATAATTAAATTATTTTTTTCAAAAAATCATTAAAAATAGAAATTTAATTTATAGGTTAAAACATTCATATCATTAAAAATATTATTTTTTGAACTTCAATACGATGTAAAAATCAATTTTGTGCTGCAATATTTTCAGAAGTTATAGCGAAAAAAAAACATCAAAATTTCGCTTCATTTTTAATTAGTTAAAATTATAATTAAAGATTTAAAAAATAGCTCCGAGGTGCACATTCCCGACCTCCAGGGTATGCATGTGCCAAATTTGGTTGCTGTAGGTCGAACTGTTTCTCCTGTAGAGTGCCAACACACAAGCACACACACATTGAGCTTTTATTATAAATATAGATATTATAAAAGATCATAGAAAACTTTTCCTCCTTTTACTTTTTAGAGAATATCGTATTTCAAATTTTTTTCTCTTCATACAGACACGTACTGAAAATGACACTTTTATATATTTAATTTGCAATAATAGTTGATTATTTTTAATTTTAATTTCTGTCAATGTGATGAAAACACGTTAATAAAAGCTTTATTCATTGCCTACGAGATTTCAAGCTTCTATTTGTTGCCTATGCATTTTAAGGCTTCAAAAACCTCAAACCAAAACAACATCATAGTCACACAGGATAAATCATTCATTAAAATAAAGGAAATGAAATTCATATCAGTCAAAAGTTAATTTTTAGCTTTAAAAAAAATGCAAAATCATTTCTGGGAAACAATCATAGAGAAGGAAGTCCATAGGCAGGTCCAAACGACGATTCTTCCGGCGGCGATTCAGTCTAATATCGCAATCCATTCAACTTTTAGTTTGACGTCTGTTTCTTGTTTCTATCATCCGTCTTCTGAGAGAATCAAGTTTCGGTCTAGTAATATTTGGCAGTTCCATTAAACGTAGGAGAGTAGTATGTTTATGTATTAGTGCTGCCATTCGACGATAAATAATAAGAGCCATTTCTGTGCCCCGTACGTTAGATATATATATATTATATATATATATATATATTGATGCACAATTTTGCTTTTGGGTGCACCATAAATGAGTTCAATCACAAAGCATTAGTGGAGGAGGGTGTTGAACGTTTGTCCGTTTATACCCTTAACCACTTCTATTTTGTGGCAGCAACGGATGACAAAATTTTAATATTTTTCAGAAATTAACTAATGATTCATTCATTCATTTAACATGGTGCTATATTAAAGAAATGGATAATTTAATGAATCAAAATATTTATCTGATACCCATCTCGCCATTTGATCCTTGATCCTATGGTCTTTATCTTGATCTTTTTATTTCAATGTGTAAAACCTTTGTGCTGGTGGGTAGACAAATACATTTTTGGAAGTTTAAAGTAAATTTTTTTCTTAATATTTCTCCGTCAATCTGCAGTCTAATCTTGAAAGCAGATTGATTAAAATTGTTCTGTGTTATGAGCAGTCTATATCCTGATATACGATGTTGGCGACCTCTTCATTCTATCTGGTTTAACTCTTAGATGACTTCCCGCCCACTTTTCATCCCTTATTCTTCAATCCGTTTGCTCAGTCACCAGTGCCGATGCATTCGATAAGAGCAATCATTGCACGCATCTGTCAGACAAGGATATATTTGGCCCTTATTGCAGTCATGCAATGAAAGAAAATAAAAAACGGAAGCTAACTTTAAGTAATAGATGTAAACCTGTTACCATATAGTAAAACTGTATTACTAAACCTGACTCCAAATAATATCATGGGAAAATTGATAGTTGAAGAATTTTTACTAATGACGAGTTTCTGACTTCACTTGCAATTGGTAGGTCCATCATTCATCCGTATCTCATGCACGATTCAGCATTGCAGCAGCATTGTCAAACTCCCTGCCAATCTAACCTATCATTGACCTACTCAAGGATACCTGAAAAATAGGAGACTTTGCGAAGAATAGGAACAAGTAAAGAAAAACCAAAAGTTAAATCAAATATTATCAGTGACTTAGAAAAACTCGTCTTACAAGCAATGAAATCATTTGCTTCTTCCAAAATTAAAACATGAAAGGGGACTTAAACAGATATTCGGCTGTCTTTTATGTAAGGATAGCTTATGAACTTGAAATCTTATGAAAAAGCAATTGTTTTATCATTTCATTTGAACATATATATAAGTATTAAAATCAAGTTAATAAGAAAATCAAATAAGCCAAATAAAAAAGAATCCGGCCTGAAGACTTTTTCAAGGGTCACCCTCAGGCAGGGATTCAAAGAAAGGGATTTTTTCTGTGAAGGAAATCCAGACAAAGGTCTAATAATGATTCCTCGTGACCCGAAAATCCCCTGAAATTAGGCCCAAGAGATATACCATTTTAACAGAAAGGAAAAAACAAAACAACAAATTAGAAGAAAATAACCACTACAAAGTAAAAATGCAATAACAAAAATAACAATATAAACAAAAATATCATAAAATAGCACTAAAGGAAAAACGAAAAGGCAAGGACTTACCATCAGCAGTCAAGGAAATTTTAAGCTATCGATTGTGATTCCCGCATTTTAAAAACACTAACGGTAAATTAGGTAAAAAATTGTAGGCTTCCAGCGCCATCTATTGAGTGATCTAATATGCAAGGAAAGATCAATTTTTATTTAAGCCAAAGGATTAATCCCAAACCACACCTTGTGTAATTAAAAAATTGACATTACAGTCATTTCTAGGAAATTCATTTTTAATTAAATTTTTAATGAGGTTGTTTGATGCTTCAATATAGGAATTTTTATTATTGCAAACCCTTTTGATCCTGTTAACTTGTGAGAAAATTAGATTTTTGAAAATTTTAGAGTTTAGATTAGAATGGTAGTTACGTTTAGTTTTCGTTTAGTTTCGTTTTCAAACTATTTCTTACTTTAGATTGGTTACTATATATATATATATATATATATATATATATATATATATATATATATATATATATATATATATATATATATATAATGTAGATATAATATGTTTATTTTATAACAAATGCAGATTAAAGGTACAAAACACTCCAGTCAAAAGTCTAACGCTATGTTGTACCATTGACCAACATGTAAGGATTTCAAAAAATAATTAACAAAAAAATCAAAATTAAAAATGTCGGTTCCTTTAAGGTATCTGTCTACGTGCGAAGACAAATTTTTGAAAAAACTGTTTAATTTTCATTTTTAGTTTATTTTTTAGGTTATTGCAATTCAAAAGAATGAATAATACCATTTAAATTTCCCATAAATGTTTTATGTAATTTGCAACTCAGTCAAATGGGGAAATTTGGGTAAAAAAATGTGAAAATTGGTGTAAAACGCAAAACATCCTAACAAGAATTCTAATCAAAATTTTCAAATTCTTTTTCTACAAAATATAGTTAGAGCTTTAGTGAAGGCAATGAACTAGGATCTAAGAAATATTTGCATTTATAAGAAAGTTATAGCAGTTCGAGTATTTCCTAACTGAAAATTTATCAAAATTCTTATGCATAAACAACATTAATGAGCTCTAAATAAAAAACTATTCATCTCAAAACTATAATCCTAGTTCATTGCCTTTAGGATAGTATAAATAACATACATACAAAATTTCATTAAAAAATATTCATAATATTTTGAGATATCATGTTTTGCGTATCAAAATTTTTACAAAATTAAAGTTCCTCAAAAAATGCATTTAAAGTTTTTAATTGTGTTTTATGAAAAATATCTCTCTTTATTTTTATTAATATTCACCACATTTATATGATACACCTTCTTTGTTAACAATTTTATCTGTTTTCTTCTTTCTAACAGCTCTTAATTTTTTCCTGGCAACTTTTGTTGTACCCAATGACTGCCTTTTTGACGTGATGATTCTTTCTTTATCGAGAGAAAGGAAGTGTCTCAGAGTATAATCCCCAGGAGTTATTCCCAGTTCAAAAAAAATTGCCAAGAGACCATAAAATCCATCATTAAAAATTATTGCTGTTATTGATGCTCCCAAACGTAAAGTCTGTAGCTCCACAAATGTGTTTTTGGGAATTATTGTCCACAAAAGATTATTAAAGCTTTCATTGGCATTTTGAGTCTTACCGTGTAAGCATTTTTTCAATAAGTTTTGATCGCATAGCTGCATTTGTTTCTTTGAATTTTTTTCCACAGGAAATTGCACGTTGATATTTACACCAACTGTCCTTTCCTGTTGGGCACTGTCCATGCATGGGATGTTTATTAATAGAACATGTGTGAGCAAATGCAGCAATGGTTGCACTCTGCATTTGCAATAAATTCCCTGCATTAGCTCTAATTGCTATCCCATAGTAATTTTGCAACTTATTTATGAAGGAGTCTGTTAATTTCCCTTTACCACCAAGAGATTTATTCGATGACTTTAATTTTCTCAAACGAGTGCCTACTCGCTTCTGAATATGGCCAATGCATTCCAGTTTTGAAACGGAATCTTTCCCATAAATGTCTTTAACTGTATCATAGCCCTTAGAGTCACCATCTCCATAGTATTGGGAATAAATGAGTTTACGACAACTCTTGGAACGCTCAAATATTCTGTAAGCACCAAGCACTTCCATACTTCCAGATGAACCCTTATGATTTGCACACTGATGTTTTGATGCACATGATAAATTCAGCTTTTTCGTGTGACACCATTGGCAAAACTGGGACATCACTTCAATATCCAGCACCTTACCACATGTCACAGAGATTGCACTCACTACTCCATTCAGTGATGAAAACCCTCTCCGTTGCCATGTTCCATCAACAGATACACCACATTCAGTAATAGCAGCAGGGTTTTTATTGTCTTTTAACTCAGTAGCAGCAATATTCATTGAATTTTCTGCAACAGAACGAGCAGCACGAAGAAGCTTCAGTTCCTGCATTCTGAATGCTTGTTTGGAAAGAAAAGATGGAAAATTGAGGGTAGCAAAAAATTTCTTTCCAGCCGTATAACCCTTTCCAATGATTCTAAGTGCACACACAAGTCGAGTGTTTATTTCATTGGATGTGTTTTTCTTTTTAGATGAAGAAAAACCTTTGTAAAAGGAGCAATTCTTGCATTTGAGGCAGAAATTCGAACACAATCCAAAGGTAGAATCCTCTATCAAATACAAGTTGCTTTTGAAGCATAAAGGACAACATAAAAGAGTAAAAACACTTATTAATATCTCGATATCCATAATTCGAAATCCAGAAAGGTTATTTGTTTTCAAATCAGGAACATTATCTTCACATAACTGCGAATTCAGCAGTTTCTTTTCGCTGCAAGTCTTTTGTTTTGAATCTGATACACCAACAGAGCCTGCAGCTTGCATGGAAGAAGAATGCCTATTTCCATGAAACTTTCGTTTCTTACTTCTGTTAATGCTTTTTCCACCCATTTAAAACACTTTTTAAACAAAAAGCAATAAATATTCAAATCAAACTAAGCTGTATTCACTCGAAAAAGCAAAGTAAAAAAACATATAACACGAGACGAGCAGATGTTTTCAAACGTAAACAATGTTCGAGAAGCAGCTGTTGCCAATCTTTTCTGTATATAAAGAGCTGAAAATTAATTCAAATTTAGGTGGCTTGCATATAGTTTTGTATAAATTTAAAAAATTAATTAATTCATGATTTTAGGAGCGTATGTTTGATGAAACGACGAAAAACATTCAACTTCCGGTAAGCACTTCCGGTTTCGTTTTCGACTCTTTTGAATTACATAAATCTTCATATCTCCATTTCTATCAATCGTAGGAGAAAAATAAATACAGATTTAGAAAGCTAAATAAATGCACTTTAAAATAAAAAAATAAAAAAAAATTGTGAATTTTGACCAAAAGTGGCCTTTTAGACGTAGACAGATACCTTAAGGTTTAAGAGATATGTGATAAATGCCAAACTAAGTAGGATTAAGATCAGCCTTCACAACAGATACGAAGCGAATAAAAAAATTTATATTGAAAATCGGTGCAAGGTGCTGCTAATAGCATCAGAAATGAGCGTACAATCTCTCAACATTTTTATACATTTCCTCAAAATTTAGAGAATATTTGAAATATTTCAAAATGCTTTTGAACACACGTGGGTCAGCAGATCATAATAAAATTCTTCCATAAAAAGAAGTAGATTGCTTTAATATCACTTTGTTTACATATTGCTGCGATTTACCTTGATGTATGTTTCAGACCATACAAAGTCAGTAAGTTTGCCCACGCGCTTCATTATAGCATGGTGGCTGCTCATAGACATTACCTCCATCAACTCTTTACAAAAATGACGTTTTCTCCTCCTTGAAGAGAGAATGAACATTTTCTTGGAAAATGAGGATTGAAACCGGTCTTAAAGATGGAATACAAGTCAAACCTGTTTTTGTGAAATCCTTTTTTTATACAATGTCACCTTTTTTATGCAATATATGAATTCCAACGAAGTTGTCATTATAACAATGTTGTAATGTCTTTTATCAGTGTACATATGTACACTTATGCAATGTGTATGGCAAAGAGTGCATGTACATAACACGTTAATTCATTCTAATAATCCAAAATAAAGTAATAAGTCCCAATAAAATAAATAATATATCCTAAAAATAAATGTAATATCATCAAGGCATAAAAATGATTTTGAACAAGTTCATCACAAGAAGATGAGCGTTTGGGATGACGACGAATATTAATTTGTGTACATTTTGAAAATTTTAAAATGAGAAATTAAATTTTAAAAAATATTTCCATATGTCATTTAATCATTTATTTTATTTGGAAAGGAATTTATTATTTCGTAAATTTTCGACAGATTTTCTGCGACATATTTTTATGCGATCCACCTTCACCTCATAAGAGAAATTTCTTTCACAATGTTGTGCAACATTATTTCTTATAGTTTTCGAAGGCTGTTTGGTACGATCTCTTTGACGCTGTCCTTTTCGACCACAGAAGAACAAAACGGACCGGAGAAAAAGTTTCAGTCCACTCTTTTAGTATAAACCTACACCAGCCTTATATTTTCCATTTCTTTGACTTTTAAAACTTTATTTGCAGATGATTGGCTGCTCTTCTTTTCGAGGAAACTCAAGTCAATTCCAAACTTGATTTGTTTTTATGAGAAAAATTTCTTCATCCATGGTAAGAATGATTAAATGGATCTTTCTCAGAAAGAAATTTAATATCATTTAAGTTAAATTTTTACGTTCAACAGCAAAAGTGACTCTAAACGAGTCAATCATAGAAGAGTTTCTTTCTTCTTGAAATCTTTTAAATGAATGATGCTCGCCATCTTCTTCAATTTCCCTGAAATCAGAAGTGCCTCCTTGTTTTTCAGAATCCGGAGTGAGTGATAATCTTTCAATATATATATTCTTTTCATTGAAAGATTTTATATTATAAGGATTTTTGTTTCAAGACACATCGCTTCTTATAATGAAAATTCTTGTTACAGAAGCTCTATATTCTAAGTTTGAATATCTGACAAAAATTCATCTTTAATTTTAGATCCCATTTTCTACTTTGAGTATCTGTCATTCTAATCTGTGTATCACATTGGAAAATTGGAATTTTACTTAACTCTGGTTTTGCAGAATATGTCCATGCGTAAGATGGGGGAAGGGGGGGGGGAGAGGGCCACTTGGAATTATATTTCAGCAACTGGGATTTAAACAGTTTTGGGGAAATCTGGCATCATTCAACAGAGCTTTTCAGCAGAGCAAAATGGGCTTTATGAAAAAGGATTAAGGTTCGTTCTTTCTGCAAACTATTTATTTCAGGTGTATATGGTGGGCATGACTGATCTTTATAATTACATTTCTTGAAACTTTATGTGTTTATCCTGACATGTGCACTTCCATATTTCCACATCGAATTGTTTTGATATTATCATTTAATTTTAGAAATTTCTTGAGTCCTGCAACTACATCCTTTTTCCTTCCAAGAAAGCGCAACTGGAAAAAAACAAAAGGCGATAATAATTATCAACCAAAGTAAAAACATGGAGTTATCATACAAAGTAAAACATCACATTGATAAAATTGTGATTTTTCAGATTTATAGGATCATATAAATCTGAATGAATAATTTAAAAGATAGCCTTTTCTATTCTACCTTTTCCGATGAGTCCCGCAGTTTGCTTAATGAGACCCATTTAAAAATTGGCCTGTTGGTAATCCAGCATTTTTAATGCATAATTTTCTTGGAAGGCCAAATCAGCGTTTACAACATTCAGTCCCTTTTATTTTGGTCTCAAATATATTTGAAAAAACTCACTCGCATATTGTCAGTTGGAATTGTGTATATAAATTTGTGTATATAAAAAAAAACTTATTCCCTTTTTTTTTTTTTTTTTTTTGCCGATGGCACGATTATAATAAAAAAACACAGACTATCTAATTTTATGTGTTTATCTGACTGAAATCTGAGGGCTTTGAGATCAGGAATAAACAATATATTGGCAAGGACGTTTTCTGTTCATTCTGCAATGTATCATTTATTATTTCTATGCGGGGAATTTTTTTAAAAGCTGTTTTAGCTGCACCGGCACCGGACACAATCCGGAAAATTGTTTGAATTCTTGAAAAAAAATTCAAGTTTTGGACAAGTCTGAGAACGGATACCCAAATCCTCGGTAAATCTCATTGCATCTTCATCAACAAAGCCAATTGCAGCCATTTCCTGTTTCAGCGATACATTATTATTAGAAATTTATGAGATATGATTTTTTAATGTCTTGCTACGTTCAGAACAAATTTACTCAAACTCTTTGGAGTCACATGCGACAACGCAATCTGGTCAAAGCTTCTTCCATGCGGAAATGAGTGTTCTCGACAAACAAGATTCTCATACAGTCATTTTTTTAAAAACCTTCTGTTTTGCTCGTTATGCCAATCATTTGTTGAGCTCGTTAAGCGAGGCGTGATTACTAAATTTCATGCATTAAAATAAAATATCTGTTATTAAACAGAAGTTCGATTATAAAAATTTAAAGCCGTGTATGAAATGAAACGAGCAGAAGAAGTCTGTACAACATGCATGTCTCAACCTGTGACGTGACGAGTGAAGTAGATGCCAGCCTTGTAAAACGACGTGATTTTTTTTTTTTTTTTTTAAGGATTTGAAACTTAAAAATCACTGAGATTCCAGTTTTGATAATGATGAAATATTGTATTCAATTTGAATAAATTTTAATTCATTCGATATAAAAAATGTATGAATATATGAGTTAAATATGATTTTGATGAATTCGGGTATTACGCTCTTTGAAACAGAATCAGCAATTTCTTCGAAAAGCAAATACAATTTTGCAGTTTCCAACTTTTATTTTTCGATATGTAAATCATTCCGAGTTAATGTCTAAAAACATTTCACAAAAATACTTAATTGAGAAACAAAATTTCATGTCGGCCTTTCAATACTGCAGTCCTATTCATTCATTTAACAATGGAAAATGAAACAATACGTTCAATTTTCGTTTCAGAAATCTGTTGGGAGTGGATCGCATCCTTCTCACCATCCTGTCTTTTTTTCTAGTCATGGAAGCAGTAGATTTAACCATCCAAAGACTAATGGGTTTTTTACTTCATCTCAATCAAATAATGAACTGTTTTTGCCACGCACTTATATGAAACAACTGAAACATGATATGCATGTTTTAGAGGGCATAATATTTACTCATTAATATTTCTTTCTTATCATATTCTTTAGAAAATTTCAAATGATTCTTTCTTTCAGTTTGATTCTTCCAAGGCGCTACATCTTAAGTTTGAATATAACTTTAAAAATATTTCTGTTTCTACTGTTATTTTAATACTATGTTACAATTTTAAAAGACACATTTTTTTTAAATGCATAGTTATATTTCATTAGTTAAAGATATTATATATTATGTACTTTCTATTTGGGCACACAAAGATCGATCCATTCAGCTGAAGAACTAATAAGTCTGGAAAATTAAAATTCATCGAATCGAAAAATCATTCTCTGACGAACACGCGAGGAACGCATGTTTCAATGAGAAAATTTATTTTGCACTGTAAAATGCTTTCGAAATCATTTCTTTGTCCCCAACGAGTCCGATCCAATGTTTAATCACGGCTTGTATTCCCTGGGCAAAGCATTTATTTTCGAAATAGAAGTAAAACTGAAGAAATAGAAGTGCAAACGATTCGTGTTTACTTCGACAACACGACTCGGAACACAATCACCGACGGCAAACAAAAGAAAACAAAATCAGTCGGGGCGAGGCCACTGCCTAAACAAAACTGCAGCATTTTTACCTTTGCTTTCTTTTTCCCGCTTTATTTGCTTTTCGAACTCATAAATTAGCAGTCTGGGTGACGACTGCGAGTGCTTTTGTGTTGTGTTTACTGCCCGAAAGGTTTCGATCGCGAAGCAACAAAAGCAAGCTGCCGAATTTTTGTTTGCTGTTGTCTCTCTCGTTGCGGTTCGCTAACGTGTAATGATTTTATTTGCTGGATTAGTCGAGATGGCGATTGGCGACAATCCAAATTACGAACGGATGTATACTGGGACAAATACTTCTTTCAATACGTCATATATATATATATATATATATATAGTTAAAAGTAAACTTAACAATATTAAGACTGCACGTAACAACTTAGTTTTATCACTCAACTCGGTTCAAACATTTCAATTTACGCAGATGATAGCCAACAATAATTCACGGAATAACCCTTTTTTGAACTATTTGGAGCGATCTCCCCATACTTTCTCGCATATTCACTAATAAAGTATTATCCCAAATAACGCCCTATATTACATTGGCGAGCAATAATTGCAAAATATTAACCTCTGGCGTAAATTAACAATTTAACTCAATCTATCATGCCATCCTTGTAAAGTTTTTGGCGATTCATTCCTGGCATGTGGTCAAATGTATTCCAAAATTGAATTAGGATGGGGGGGGGGGTCCCCTACAGATTGAAACTAAAAGTTGACAAAAAATACCTGTAATTGTAACTACAAAATTTACTTACCGAATTTCATATATTTAAGCCATTGCAGTTTTGAGCCATCAAGTTTACGTGCTTCTGAAAATATAGACCGAAAGTATTTCTGAAGCCCGATTTAAGTCCTCATTGGATTCGGCTCAAATTTGATAGGTTTCTACTCTGTAGATAATAAGTCTGTATATCCATCTCGCTCTCTCCGTTTTACAGTTATCGTGTTAACTTACATTCGAGCAACCAGATAGACGGATTTCCAATGAGCGGATTTTTCTCCAAATTTGATAGGAATCTACAAATCTGGAATAATAACCCAGAGAATGATCGACAATGCATTCAAAATATATGGGTTTCTACTAAAGAACGCATACACCTTACAAAGTCAATTTGCACCGCTCGTTAAGAATGGAGTTCACGATAGGAGCCTTGAAAGAGAGCGTTGCAGCGTTACAAAATTGTTGCTAGGGTGTCCAGAAAAGAGTGCGCAATATTTGAAGTCACTTAAAGCGTGTGCTAGTTTTAAAGAAAGGGGAGAAAAAAATAATAATTGGAGGAAGTATACTTGGAGACTACATCAGCTGAAGTAATATTTTTCCTTTTTCATATCATTCTAAAGGTAGATAATTCATGTTTTTATATACTTTTTTTCCTAAAGATCTAAGAATACAATTGACACGCTGTGCTAAATTCTAGAAAAAACTATTCCGAAGAGGCAGAGATTTCAGTGCATAGAATATTGTTTGGATCATGCACTTTTTTTTTTTTAAATCTTAAAGCGATTGCACAAAAATAATTGGTCACGTAGAAAGCTAAAACGAATGTTAGTTACGAATTCGAATTTGATTCACTTGAAAGTGACGGGATTATAGTGAATTTCAAAAATTCGAATTATAAAAACTTCATCTGGAAAAAAATAGTTGAGCAAATAAGAGTGAAATTAATCGTAAAAATGCCATTAAATATCTATTTATAATATCTAATAGTAATAATGAATTATACATAATTAATAAATAAACAATAAGAAATTTCCATTAATTAAGTAATAATAACTCATTGAATTATTTCAAAATATAACTAAGTTATTTGATAGAGAATATGCTCATCACTTTGAAAATTAAAATTATGCAATGAAACTCTAAAAGAAACCATACATTTAACTTTTAATGCATTGAAAAAGTGAAAATTATTTTTAATTGATTAATACCATATAGCAATAAAAATAAAGTTTTAAAATCTTACAGATGCAAGTTTTTTTAAAAAAAATTAAGGCCTTAAAAATTATTCATTGAAGATACAAAGCTTAGGCGTATTTAGAGAAAGAAAATAATTCAGAAATATATATATATATATATATATGTTTACTGTTTTTTGTTTCAATTTCCAGTTGTCTAAAATAAATTTGTATAATGGACGATATCTTAACATTATGTTCATAAGGAATTTATGGGCCAGAGAAAAATTTGAATTAAAAAAGTCTGAATTAAATATGTTCCAATGCTCTGAAAAAATTTCGAAATTTTAAGAAATTAAAAAGATTTTATTTACTTCAGAGCGTTCAATAATTTTATTTTACTGTAGGAAAGTTATACAAGGAAATATTTTCTTCGAATATTGTGTGACAATAAAATGATACATTAGATACGAATTGTATAATTACATTCATTCACCTAATAGCATATAATAGCTTCCTTAATGAATCACACTACTAAATATAGATGCATCTATTTCTTCGAAAGATTTATTTTAAAATAATTATATATGAACATTTTTTAAGTGATAGCGTTATTATTTTAAGTTGCGAATAATTTTGGTTTTCAAATAATTATATTTAAATTCCAATATTAAATTTTACTGCCAAATGTTTAATTATTATTCATCCTAACGACCTAAATGGAATGAGCCGGTGACAAACGGTCTAAAACGATACCTAGTAGACAAGATAAGAACATCAGGGAAATATCAGTGGATATCGGATCTAATAGACCCCGCCTTTCCAGGCATAAGTCTTTATTGGTTTAATAATTGTAGTCATTAGATAAGGTTTTATAAGAAGAATTGTCTCTGGAAATGGAGACTCATGACTTATTCCGAAAACTGAAACGGAATTTTTTAAGAAAATATCAAATGGAAATTATTTAAGAGAATTTCAAGAAAAATGTAACTAAGAAAATAATGCCCTATCCCTTAATATGCTAGCATAGCATGACAGGCAAGGAGTTACTCCCCTTCTTGTTATTCGGAATGATAAAAAATCGCATATAGACCCTGCCGACTCCATAGGTGAGTCTCAGTCGGGTCCAGAACACAGAACGAGTAAATGGTTTAGGTGGTGAAGGAATCTCATGGTCACACTTAGCCTTAAAGTATAGGAATTCTCTGGAACCACCTGCCAACCCAATACCAATGTATTCGATATTATTATTTTTTATTTAAAAGTTAGTCAGGGTTTTACTTTTTACTCCATATAACATGCTATTTCTTAACACCTTTTCTTCCTTTTTTATATTCAGAAGCAATATATATATATATATATATATATATATATATATATATATATATATATATTTCATTCAAAATTGAATAAAAATTTTGAAAAATTCTCTGTCAGTGATCACCAAATACCGAAAAAGTATCAACGTACCAAATTTCATAAAATATTTAACACGAAATATTTGCGTCACACTTCACACAATTTAGAGATGGGATTAAAGCCTAATTTATTGACATGTCAATAGATCAAATTATTATTTTCATTAATAGATCCATATTTCTCTTTCAATTTCTTTAACCATTTCATTGTGTGGTGACATTGCAGATAAATGGGAGAATCCCCTTTTTGTTTTTGTATGTTGGATGAAACAGGAGACGAATTGCAATGCAACAGAGCTTAACGAAACTAGACAGAAAAAGCATTCTTACGCTGCATTTGCCTAAAATGATTTGTTGCATTTGAACTCTTAGCATTCGGAATGCATAATTATTCACTTAACACAGGGATTCATCTATTACTCCTAAAAATAAATGTATGTAATTGTTTAAATTGAATGTCCCTGAAATAATAGTCTACATCTTCCTGTCACTCGGGAGGTATTTTAAAAATCCAAAATTTAAAAAAAATCAATAGATAAAAAGTCAAAATCATGCACTGTCTTGAATGATGCCAGAAGACATCCGAGCGCAAAGGGTTATTTGTGCGTCAGATCGATTTTGAGGATCCATTTAACACATTTTAAATAGTGAAATCCACCAGAAAATAATTGGCTCTTAATGGCATAACATCATCAAATTAATACATTAGTTAAAAAGAAATAAGTTAGAAATAAAATTATCCTGGACAATTAAAAATTAATTAAATATGATTTATTTCATTTCTTAATGTTTAGATTCCGCATATCCTAAGATATTTTTTTACCCTGATTCAAAACCAATGCACATTTCTACAACCAATCTTTCATTATAAGTATATATCAAGCTGTTGTAAACAAAGATTTTTCTAAATTAATAATAAAAAATTCGTTTGTATCGCTGCCATTTCCGATCTGCCTTAAATTTCTATATGGCATTTCATCAGTTCAATCACTATCAGATGTAGAAATCAACTTCTTAAGCCGATGGAACTGATATCATTCACGTGAGGATCTTTCATCCATTTAAAATCGACATGCTTCATATTTAGTTCTATTTATAAATCGAAAGCTCTTAACCCCTGCCGTATAATGAGGCGTTCGACTCGCGCATCGAATGACTGAATTTTTTAATTTTAAATTTACAGTTAAGTGAAAAGTATTAAGTAATTTAAAATACACTTAGAAACGCATCATTACCGCAAATGATTATGATACATATTATGATTATGATAGGAATTAATATTAGGAAATAATAGAAATTAGGATATTATGATAGCAATCAAAATAATAATAAATGTAATAAGATGTATCATCTAATCAGGAATGTAAATAAATTCGAAGGTCAAAACTTCTCTTCATTCGAAAGCAATGCTTCGTTAAAACTGAAATATCTCGATTCATTCATATAAGAAAGCAAAACCAAATGTTACAACTGATATTAACAAAAAAAAATTCTTATATAAATTGTAATTTTTAGATTCTGAGTGATCAAGTAAGAGAGTATCATTACAGACAATTCTTTTATTTACAGCCTTATATGTACACAAGAAGCAACTCGTTCTGATCTAAGTTAATAAGATTGATAAAATTTACAAAACAGTTGAAAATTAATCATGAATAGATCCTCGACCCATTCGGAGAAATAACACACAAGAAAAACTAACAGCTCATCCGGCTACTCTAGGGGAAGCCACATAAGCTAAAAGCCTGGAATCAGAAGCGGATAGCGGAAGAACGATCATGCAATGTTAACGGACTCAGCTGGAAGGAGTTTTTCTGCGCATGCTCATATTTAACTGGAGAAAACAAGTAATATTCATCCTATTGCTTAGTAAGAAATGAAAAATATAAATGAGCATTCTATAAAAAATGTTATAGTTATATATAATATAGTTATACTATATAGTTAGGTTATCACCATAGGAAAGTTTTTTTTTTTCGCATTTGGGAATTGAAGATAGAAGATTTAAAAAAATTTACCACATGATTTTAGAAATTTTTCTATTTATGAAAAGAAAAGAAAAAAAAAGTGAAATATATTATTGCAAATTTTAAGCTATCATTAGAAAACATCATCATGTGAAAACAATATTTTTTTAAATCATTATTTGTAGTCATTAACCAGTTTAAACCGGTTTGAAACAATCACGAAACTTCTCTATCGGTCTCTATCCCTCTCTCTATATATATTGCTAATTTTTTACTGTAGTGGGTTCAATGGAATTTATAAACAGTAATAGTAGAATGGAGGATTTTACGAGGAAATGAATTGGAATTTAATGGACTTTTTACGAGGGCAGCATAAACAAATTTATTTACAGTTATATACAGGTATTTTCAGGAGCAGTTTACGAAGAAAAACTTCAAAGAAATCAATCCAGTAGTCAGCAACTACTAGCAGCGAAAATACAGACTTGCGCAAATAAACACAGTCCGCAAAGACAGGTAAACGTAGGCCGCATCTTCGCGTTCCTCCCTATGATGATGAATTCGCGATCATTCGAATCTAAAAACGTATTTTGAATGATTAGCGCTGTTTTTGAAGAGAAATCTGTGTATAATGTAAGCTTAATGCAAATAGCAATCACTTTTCACGAAATAAACAATGACCCTCCTATGTCAATGCAGAGTGATCATAAAGATGTCATGGATTGTAGTGACCTGGTATACATATATATAACCCTAAATGTTTTTTCTCGATAACATTGTATGATCATTCTCTCACTATCCGCGTCTTCTGGAATCTACGGATCTTCATCGAGTGGATCTTAACTTAGAAGCCCGAATCACACAAAGCTTCTCCTTCAAACGACTCTCTCCCTTCTCTTCAAAAAAATCCCGCCTTTTATTTCCGTCAAATGTCCGCCTCTCATTTGCACATTGAGCTCCCTATAATCCAATAGCTGTTCAGCAATCCTTCCTCAATGGTCTCCAGCTAATCAAAAAGAGCATGCTAAATCAAAAAGACGGAAAAAGCTGGATGGATGAAATATGAAATTTTTATCATCAGAATTGTAAATGCGTATCAAAAGAAGGAGAAAAATATTAAAATATATCGAAGGATTGATTAACTATCTATACTCAAATTTGTAAACGCCATAAATGAAAAATCTAATAAGCTAGATAAATAAAATTTGTTAAAGCATCAGTCATTAAAATATGTTTCTACAATGGCTAGATATATAAAATTTGGTAAATCTTCGTTAGTTAAAATTTGTCTTCATTATAGATTGATAAGCAAAATTTAGTCAATATTCGTTAAATAAAATTTGTCACAATAACTAGATAGATAAAATGTGCTAAATCTTCGCTAAGTAAAATGTATCTCCAGAATAACTAGTTAATTAAAATTGGACTTTACAATTATAAATTTCAATCCAATTTGGACACAATAAGCGAAAAATATCGAAATGCATAAACTATTTTCCTTACTGTGCCGCCAAAGCAATATAAAACGATGATATTTTGTATGAATATGAGGAAGTGTACTCTTGCAAGAGCATTCTGTTTCTGATTTCCTTGGTAATATTTAAGATTCTCATATTTGGAAACTTTTGTGAAAAATGCTCTATTTTCATAATTTAAACTATCCGATGATGTCAGATTTATAAAATTTTCCCCCTGATTCCTGCGACATGTTTAAAAGTTGGACACAATCTTCGAAAAATTCAATTCGAGATTTTGATGGATTTTCGCGTTCAAGAACTTTTCTGAATTTGGAAAACACATTTTTGGAATGACGTCTGTCTGTCCACACAGTAACGCAAAAACGTTTTTAAATAGACGAACGAAATTCACTATGCGGTTTCTACTCCAAATATGCAGATTTCTGCCAAATTTTGAACGAAATCTATTCTCAGGAAATCTGGTGCTCTTTCCACAAACAGATACACCATAATTTCAAAAAAAAAAAAAAAATGTAAGAGTTAGACGAACAAAAATGGATGAGAGATTCAGTACTCAAAATGTAGATATGCATGTCATTTGAACGAAATCTACCCTAGGAGTCGACCTTCTGGGGATTTCAAAATCACGTATGCAAGATAACTCACGAATGCAATGTCTTAAATAAAAGACATTTGGCAAGTGTTTTTATGACTACATTGTTGTTCTGTGTCAAATTTTGGTGTTAATCGGTAGGAAAAAACGCATCTAAAATACACAATCTTTTCTTTTGCTACTTGTGTATTGAACAACCAAGGGATTAATCTATAAAAAAAAATCATGAAACGTTGTCTTAGAGTACAATCTTTTGTGACTCTTTCATAACCATTGCTAGCCAGTTGTGTACGCAGTTAATAACGCACAAGTATACTTATTAGAGAGTATACGAGAAAACTTCGGGGAGACCACTCCAGCGGGTTAACTGTAGAAGGACGCTGTACACACTAAAAACTTATTACTAAGAATATGAAAACATTAAAATGAAAAATATGTATAAATTGTTTCTCCAATTAACTATCAGTGCTTTTTGAATTCAGACAGTTCTAAATCGTAAAGCGTCATTAACATCTCGAGGTCGAATTTTTTTAAAGTTTCAATATACTTTTCCGCTGTGTACAGCATTTATATATATAAAAAAAAAATGATAGCGTCAGTTTTTTTTCCTTTTAATTCCATTTTTTTCTCGGTGCTTTTTCCTGCATATGAATTGAAAAATGAAATGGAATGAATATATCTTTGAAAAAAATTGGTTCATCCAAATGATATGAAAGTATCTTATAAGGGCTTTTGGCGAAAGGCACTCTTCGATGTTAGGCAGAGAGAAGGGAGGGATGAAAAAAAATCGAATCGAGCTAGCCATCTTTTATGAGGAATTCCAGGCTAGAAATTGCATTTTAAATTGCCATCTAAATAAAACTCTCTAGAATCAAATTATCATCTAAAATGGCCTTCTTCCCCTTTATGTCTTGGAATAGGAGTGACGGGGAGGGGTGTTCAGAGTATATTCTCGTTTGCATCAGTGGCGTTTTTTGGGATGAAACGTCTGGAAACTTTCAAGCGATTTTTTTTATATATTTTTAATGCATTTTTATTTAGGTTAAATATTCATAGAGAACAAAAGTAGTTGAGTGTTTACTAAAATGAAAGACAGAACGTAATGGTAATATTCTTTAGGAAATGAGATATTCAAGCTATGCAATTCCTGGAAATTGTTTTCAAATATTGTTTTTTGTTCTTGAAACAGATGAATAATGAACACTAAAAAAGGAGTTTCGCAGTTGTAAAAAATAAACCTAACGGCGCTTTTTCCCGTGAAGAGCTTGACTTGATATCATTTGGATTGGCTTCTTTTCTCTTTTCGAAAACATGCCGAAGGAGATTATTCTGAAATGAGAAACCTCCGTAATGTAATTGTTATCTTTAGTTAAGAAAGCAAAAACCATTAAAGTGCAAATTAGAGAAAAAGGTTTTTTCAGTGTTTTGTGATTGTTCTTATTAAAACTGAAATATTGCAAAATAATGAAAACAAACCATTTTTACAAATACCTTTTATCAGTATCCAAAAAAAGCGGATATTTTATTTTAAATATTTTCTGCTTTTTAAGTACTTATTTATAATTTTGTCATAGTTATATGAAATCTTGATAAATTCTTTTCATGCTTGCTACTATATGATGTTTCCATGTGTCATTAAAATTAACTTAAATTCATTTTACTTCAGTATTTTTAATATACATCCTTCTTATAATAATGCTTGTTTATAATACACCCAGAAATAAAGAAATAACAATTACAAAAAAATGTCTGTTTTATCTAATGCCAATTATATATATTTTTTAAAAAAAACGAAAGAAATATTTTAATCTCACTCTTTTTCGCAATTCTTGATCAGATGGAAAAGACTTCCTATTGTCCAATAGATTTCATTTTAGAAAACTGCTGTTTCTGATGAACTATTTCGTTGAAAAAATACTTTTTGAAAATAACAAGCTTTTATCTCTATTTTGAACCACGTCAGTGCCGAATTTCCAAATAGATTAATGCCTAAGAGGCAGCGTGCTGGCTGCAAAAGCCCGCAAGCAGATCGGTTTATAAACTTTATGTTCCTAGTGGCCAAATAAATAAGTTCATAACAAATGCAAATTCTGTAAGTGATAAAATATTATTAACATTTTATCATGCATAATGAGTGAGGTGTTTCACTATGTTATGAGAGTATTTTACAACACCTGCAATGCATACAAACGTGAATGCCGGGCATTCTGGGGCCATAATAAAAGCCAATAAATATTCCCAAAGTGAATAAAAATATGAATCATTAATATTTTTTTGTAAAATGTGCTGAAATTTGAATTTGAATGAAGAGACATCTCTTATAGTGCACTGCCAAGACACACAATATACCTAAATAAACTATCGTTCTATGTGAAAAATTTACAAAATTCAGATAACCAAATTTCTTTTTTTCTTTTTTGACGTTTCTGAATAGTAAATAAAATTCTTGAAATGAATTTACCAATATATTCATTTGAGTAGAAGCTGAATTCATCTTCAACGAAAATAACAAACTATAATACTAAATTTTTTTAAAACAAATAATCCACTTTTGTACACTTGTATCCCCGTTAAAAAAGTGTTTTTCAATGTGCCTTGTGTTTTATAAACAGAATGGCTTCATTTTATGACACGTTGTTATCTAAAATTTTTATTAAATAAAGAAAATTTGCAATTTAAAGATATTGTTTTATGACTTTATTTAAAAGATATTACTATGGACAGACAACCGAAATGCTTCCACATTTTCATTATATACCAGCAGGTGTGATCTCTCTAAAACCAATCTGTATGAAGGTGTGATTTCAGAAAACGCCATGCATGGCATTGGCGTACTATAGTTACGAATTGCGAACATTTGACTTCGAATTTGTGTTTGAGACATGTTTTTCTCAACCGATTGAAACAAAAATTTGACACAAAACTGCACTTATAGTTATTATATATTATTGAACAGGCCGATAAGCGGCCAAGCTCTCTTTAAATGGGTTCAAAATTTGATTGTTATCCACATTATAAATAATAAATTTGTGTTCCGAATTTTATCTATTTAGCACTCTTTGTTTTGTAGTTTTGTTGTTAACATATAGTCAAACAACTTGATGGAGAGACTTCCTCTAAACGGATTTGGCTCATAATTTGAGAGGGATCTTCAAATTGGATGTAAAAACCAAAAAGTATCATCCGTCTAGCTGAAAGCGTTTTTCAGTTAGTTTTATCCAGACAGATTTTTAGGCAAAAGTCCCTCAGGGGTGGTTGGGGGGCGTCTGAAACGTGAGGATTTTTAAAATTTCGAGCTCATTTTTTTTTTTTTTTTTTTTTTTTTGAAAGTTGCAATACTTTCTTCATGCTTCATATACGAGAAAGTAATAAAGTATTTCTTAGATTACCAGTCTGATCTTTTAAATCAAAGTACTTAAAAATATCTAATATTAAATATGTCTATGGCCATGCTTTATAAATCTCTCAATGTAACGTTACAAACCTCATTCTATTTTAAGCCTTTTAATAAACCCTTCTAAGAGTGACATTTAAAGATTCCAATTAAATATTTAAATTGAAGTCGAGACAAAACAAAGATGTTCAGACAATCAAACTAACAGCATGCTAAAAAACAAATAAACTTTCATAAAAATTTAATATATTGTTGACTGTAATTCTCTTCAGATAATTACTCATTTCTTTCTGGTGAACACCATTTTATTTTCGGACACATTTTTTGTGCCACTTAATGTAGACTATTACAGATTAGGACACCTCTCACAATTGGATGCCACGTCTAAGTTCACAGCATCTTTCTACACACACTACGTCCAGATACAAAAAAGAATTAACAGAACTTTGTACTCGACAGATACGCCATCTATCGGCGTGAAGCTGTAACATATTCCCCACCTTGAAACCCCAGGGTTTCAAGAGATTACAATGCCCAATAACATAAATAATATTACAGCTTTTACACAAATCTAAAAAAACACACACAAGAAACATAATAATAAATATCTCTAAGAAATAACAAATCAAAACTTACAAAAAAAATTAAATATCACAAATTAATTATGTTCCATAGGCAATACACAAATTTTAGAAATGGCTCTTTTACAAGTACTAGACTGTGTTTTAATCTTAACAACACGAATTTTCTTATCATCACCATAATAAATTTTAATTATCCTACCCATAGCCCATTTATAACAAGGCAAATTATCTTCAATTAATAACACTAAATCTCCTAATTTTACATTATTTTTGTCAAACATTCATTTAGATCTCTGTTGTAATTGACTTAAATAATTACGATGCCAAAATTTCCACATACATTGTACAAGTCTAGTTACCTTTTGCCATCTCTTGAGATAACTTTCTTTTAAATTTGTCAAATCAGGCTGATTCAAAGAGGTTAAAGACCTATTTACTAAGAAATGTGCAGGAGTAAGAACCTCAAAATCGTCCTCGTTAGCTGACAAGGGACAAAGTGGTCGAGAATTCAAAATTCCCTCAATTTGCACAATTACCGTTAAGAACTCTTCATAAGTTAAGTTTATTCCCTTAACAACTCTTTTTAGATGGTATTTAAATGACTATAGCTGCCTCCCAAAGACCGCCAAAGTGTGGGGATTTAGGTGGAATAAATTTCCACTCAATGCCTTCTGCAGCTAAATAACCTGCCAGCTTTTCATCTGGTTTTCTAACCATTTCATAAAGTTTTTTAATTTCTTTATTAGCTCCTACAAAATTCTTAGCATTATCTGAAAACAGTTTCGCACATTTACCTCTTCGAGCCATGAATCGTTTTAAAGTCGCTATAAATGAATCAGAAGTCAAATCTGAAACAATTTCTATATGGACAGCTTTAAAACAAAAACATACAAAAATACAAATATAAATTTTTTGTAAAGCACCTTTACGCTGAGCCTTATTCTTAATATAAAACGGCCCACAGAAATCGGCACCAGCACAATTAAAAGTAAAATCTGGAGACACTCTTTCCTTGGGCAAATTGCCCATGATTTGAGTAGGTGCAATTGGTTGGGCTTTGAAACAAATGATACATTGGTGAACGATTCACCTCAAAAAGATATTCACCATCTGCGACACCAGGATCGTCATTGAAGTTTGGCCAGCTAATAGATGAAAGAAAAGACGGTCCATTCCACAAAATGTCCAACTGTTGGATCTTTGAAGGGAAAACTCCTCGTGATATCAAGTCCGCAGGATTCTCAGCAGTATTTACATAAGGCCATTGGAAGTTCTTAGTATACTCGTGAATCTTAGCGACTCGATTAGCCACAAAAGTTTTCAACGATGTAGGTGGAGTTTTGATCCAAGCAAGCACCACAGTGGAGTCCGAGTACAAATGTACTCCATGAATGTCTAGTTGCAAGGATGACAGAACCTTAACGGTAAGCTTGGAAAGCAGATCCGCTGCACACAGCTCCAAACGTGGGATACTAATTTCTTTGATGGGAGCCACTCGAGATTTGCTGCATAAGAGTGACACCTTTATCTCACCAGACCTTGACAAAGACCTGGTGTAGACAGCACAACCATGCGCATTTTTCGAAGCCTCTCCGAAGCCTATCAGGTCTACTTTCAGAACTTTAGAACATAACACATGACGATCTATATTTACATTTTTCAATTGACTCAGTTCAGAACTAAATTTTTCCCACTCTCTATTTAAGTGTAAGGGAACTTCATCGTCCCAACCAATTCTCAAAATCCACAACTTCTGCAAGAACATCTTCGCTGTGATTATCAAAGGTCCTAAGAGGCCTAAAGGATCAAACAATCTGGATATGTCCGATAGCATTGTTCTTTTTGTTGCAGGTCTCACAATTTTTTGAACACTAAAACTAAATGTATCCATTTCAGGATTGAATTGTAATCCCAAAGTTTTTAAAGTTGCTGAGTTGGGGTTATCGAAATTGTATTCTCGGTCCGACGTTGGTACATTTTGTAACAAAACAAGATTATTTGAGCTCCATTTGTGAAGCTCCATACCAGCTGATTTTAACAAATGTATTAACTGATTTTGTAGTTCAATGGCAGAAGATAAATCCTCGGTACCACTGAGTATATCGTCGAAGTAAAAATCTTTGCCAGCAGCAGCGGCTAAAGGATAGTTGTTCTGCTCATCACAGCATATTTGTTTTAGTACTCTGGTCGCCAAGTAAGGGGCGCATTTGGTTCCGTAGGTAACAGTGAGCAACTTAAATACACGTAATTTCTCTTCCTCTAAATCCTTCCATAAAATGCATTTTAAATCACACTGATCTGGATGTATCCAAATTTGACGATACATCTTTTTTATATCAGCTGTGAAAACTACAGAATGTTTTCGAAACCTCAGCAAAATAGCAAACAAATCATCTTGGACAACAGATCCTGAATACAAATTATCATTAAGCGATTGTCCAGATGACGTTGCCTCTGATGCGTTAAAAACAACGCGTAATTTTGTAGTACTACTTTCTGGCCTAAAAACGCCATAATGAGGCATAATGTACCTTGGAGTTTCGCAAGTTGCCTGCATATGCCCCAAATTCTCATACTCAGTTAAAAATTCACTGTTTAGTTGCTTATACTCTGGTTCTCTCTTCAAACGTTGCCATAGTGATTTGAATCTTTTAGTAACAATGTGTTTTGACTCGCCTAAACATGGGAGGGGGGTCTATTTTAAACGGTATTTTAACAACATAGCTTCCATTGTCATTTCTGAAATGTGTTTTCATGAAATGATCTTCACAAATTAAACTCTCATCATTTTGTAATTTATCCCCCTCAACATCTTCAATTTCCCAAAATTTCCTTAAATTTGCATTCAAATATTCTATTACTAACCCACAATGAACAGTAGTTTCGTTTTCTATTGGAACACTTCCGGTAGCAACAAACCCAAATACAGTATTTTGAAAAACAATGTCTGTTCCCGGAAACCTAATTTGACCCGATCTTAAAAGTTCATAGAATATTTGGGCACCTAATAAAATATCCACATCTCCAGGTTCATTGAAACTCACATCCGCTAAATTAAAACTATCTAATTCTAGCGTATCAATGTCAAATTGTTTGGAGGGGATAAAATCTGTTATATGCGGTACTACCAATAGCTCAATTCCCTTTTCAAAGCTTCTGCTTACATTCGAAATTTTCGTTTTTACGATCGAGTTAATAACAGATGATGATTGATTTAGTCCAGAAACCAAAATGTTTCGTCTTTCTTTTTTCAAATTCAGTTTATCGGCTAACCGTTTTGAAATGAAATGACTCATACTACCAACATCCAGCAACGTACGTGCACTCATAAACATTCCTACATTATTTTGAATCATCACATTTGCAGTACTTAATAAAACCAATTTGTTTACATTTAAGTTGGTAGCAGTGAGTGAATGCGTACTGTTCGCAGGTGATTCATTCATCAGTTGCAAAGAATTATGACTGGGATTTTCAATTCACAGAACGAATACATTTGACCTTGGATTTAATCCCACGTTAGCATTTTGCGAACGAGTTTCAGTTTCGGTTTGAGTATTTCCCAAGTGCAAAAGAGTGTTATGTCGTTTTTTGCAAATGAAACAATTGGATTTTGAATAACAGTTAGCAATTTTATGGTGATTTAAACAATTAAAACATAATTGCTTATTTTTAACGACCTCAATTCTCTCATTAACAAGCATATTTTTGAAAACTGGACATACATTCAGGGAATGATTTTCATTAGATTTACAAATTACACATTTCGGAGTTTTAACTTCCGATACAAATGCTTTTTGTGGACTGTATTCTTTACGATATTTTTGCAAATGGTTTACAATTTGCGGTCGTGAAAACACATTACTATCGTTTTTGAATTTTGACGATACATAAATATCGCAATGCCTGGCCAAATCTGGTGGCACATACCAGGATTCTCCTTGTTTCACGCCAATATGAATTTGTAGTTCACGATCTAATGAATCAAATATTTTTTCGGAAACCATGAGTTCACAAACTCCCTTAAAATCATTTACCTTTCTTAATTGACAATAATAATCAAAGGCTGCACTAAGTCGCGATGCAAACTGGATATAGCTTTCGTTTGGACGTTTTTTCGCTTTACGGAAATTATTTAAAACTTCTTGTGGGGTGGATTGAAATTCTTTTAACACTAATTCCTTTAATTTGTCATACATACACAATTCATCTTCATTTAAATATATCATTAAATTGGTAACTTTTTCGCCTAAGATATTTAATAGGATCTCTGATTTGAATTGTTCTGGGACATTTTTGGTTTTGAAAGCTCTTTCAAGCGATTGGAAAAATAAATTATACGACTCTGCTCGTGTAGGAACAGGAATAGTTAAAGTTTTGACACTTTTTATCAAACTTTCTAAGCTAAAATTAGAATCAGAATCGCTATTTGTTACATTAACCTTTTGTGTTACATCTTTTTGTAAATTCGCAAGCTCAAGTTGTTTTTCTAATTGCGCTTTTCCAATTCTAAGTTTCCTAAGTTTCCTAAGTTTTTCCAATTCTACTTTCTGTGCTTCATTTTTCTCGTAATCTTTTTTCTTTTCAATTATTGACTCAACCACAGTTTTTACGAATTCATAATTATCTTTATAGATCTCGCTCTTTTCAATTAAATCTTTAATAGTAACTACTTTGGCACCCGAAGGAATATCAATTTCTAGTTCCTCGGCAACTTCAATTAATTCACTCTTTTTCAGTTTTGAAAGCATTTTGAAAAGAGAACTCTGAATATATGCAACTTATAAAAACGAAACTAATACACAAATTTAGAAAACAAAAGTGTACTCACAGTTACCCTGAAACCAAAACGGACATAATAATCCAATCATCGGATAGTCCAATCATAGGAATTTACACTTTATATCCATTGGAGATCACTCTAAGGATTCAGAAATCACTGAGAACAATATGAAGTAAACACACACGGCAAAACGAAACACTTGCCGACTCTTTCTCAAAACTCAAGATGGTTCAATACTGCGTAGTCGACGGACCACTTAATGTAATTCTCTTCAGATAATTACTCATTTCTTTCTGGTGAACACCATTTTATTTTCGGACACATTTTTTGTGCCACTTAATGTAGACTATTACAGATTAGGACACCTCTCACAATTGGATGTCACGTCTAAGTTCACAGCATCTTTCTACACACACTACGTTCAGATACAAAAAAGAATTAACAGAACTTTGTAATCGACAGATACGCCATCTATCGGCGTGAAGCTGTAACATTGACAGATCCAGATTTTTTTTTTTTTTTTTTTTCATATCTTAATATGTATTAATGAAGCAAATGAGCTGTTTAGGTTTTTCATTTATGGGAAATGAACGATTTAATTCTTTTTAAAAAGGCTGATAACCATCTGATGAATTTATTAGGTTATAAGTAATTTTTTATACTGCAACAGACTCATCTGGTGTTTATATTTAATTCTTGGTAATATTTACTTTAAAGAAATTTTTTAAAAATGAATGTTTTCATTTTAGAAAATAAATATATAACTCATGCTTCCTAAAGTTAGATATAATAAATTTCAAATCATTAAGATGGAACTGACATTTTTACTCGTATGATAATTTTTGCGGCTCAGAAGTTATCTATGTATAAAATATAACTAAATTTTTTATTATTATTATTGTATGTCCATATTTCTTACAATTGTTTATTATTATTAATTTGATAAAATTCAAAATCTCCGTCTGGATGCGATAGTCTGCATTTCGGGAACACAGGACTAAACTTAAATCCTGAATCTGCCTGTTAACATTCGCAATGAATTCCTTATATCCTGAAATTGATTCCACTTACCGTGATATGATGTGGAAGTTTTGAGAGTAGAGAGACAGCATCTGAGTGCTATACGAATTGAAAATATTCCATTACATTTCCATGAGTAAGCTTGACACTCCGCAAGCCATTAACTGTGCGCAGTTTTGTACTGTGTTATAATGCCATATCCTGTTCCTTTCTGCAATATATGCAGTGGAATCCAAAATTAAATTGGTAGGAAGCATTTGACGTATAAATTAACCCTTTAAGCAATCTAGTTACGGAGTGGCTATAAAGAAGATAAGACGAATGAAGCGTATTCAAATTGTCTGTGGAAGAAGCATCCCTTGATATTCGGCAGCTCAAAACTTTCTCATGTGCTTCTTGATAAATGCACTTATGCATTAATAATCATTCGCCATTGGCAAACAGTAGTAATGGAACAGCCTATTCGAGATTTTTTGGCGATACTTTTCATAGATTAATCGCTGTGATGTTATTAATATAGAAGAGTACAAACGACACCCATGTTGATAATGCCCATGCCAAGTATTTGGAGCAGTAGATCTTCCATGAGCTTTGCTTTTAAACAACTGAGCTAAATACAGAATTAATAATGAGTGGGTTTCTTTTTTTTTATTAACTCTATGAGGCTGCTAAGGTGAGAATTCCAATGCTTCAAAATGCGGGGGAATTTTTCTTACAGAATGGACTTGTCCTTTCCATATTAGTAGCTGATCTTGAATTACCTTTCAATTTCCGCGACGTGCTTGAAAACGACCTCATCGGGGCTTTATCGGATGGGACGATTTAAAATGCGATCGCTCTCGTAGGTAAAGCGTTTTTATTTGTTAGTCAGCTCTCTGATTATTAATTCTTTATTCAAAAGATGAATGAAGTGACAACTACTGTTTGTTTTAATTTATATTTATTTTATTTATTTATTGTAACTAGTCTGAAACGTCTGTTTAGTCACTTTATTTAAAAGTCATATTGTGTAATCAAATTTTTTGAAATAATTGGAAAGGCTTTCGATTTCTACGACTGCTTTCTCCACGTTCTTTTCCCAAGAACATATCTGTTCCAACCTGTCACTGTGCTGCCCTCTTGCGGCAAAGGGAAACACACTTAAGTGTATCGTGTAGCGTTAGTGAGAGTGTGTGCGGTAGCAGGGCAGCGCCTGCTAAGCAATGATGACCAGAATAAAGGAAAAAAAAAGAGTCCAAAATTATTCTTGTGTTGTGATTTTTTAATAATGTGATAGCTATCGACATAAATTTAGTGCATGTGTAATCATATCGTCCGTCGAGCCGGAGTGGAAATAGCGATCAGCGATGGATTACGTTTTTTTTGTGTGTGTGTGTGAAAATATGCGAAGTGGATTAGCGTAGGCTTAGGAAACGAAAGTTGTAGCTTGAGTGGTGTTTTCTGTTTCTGTTCTCTGTGTTTTCGCGTATTCTCTCGTCCCAATTCTCAAGGATAATTATTCTGGGTAAGTGTTCAATTACTTAAATTTTCATTATGTCTTTGTCTAATTTGAAGAAAGACGAATTAAAGAGTTTGTGTACGGAATTAAATATTGAATTTGCATCTAAGCATAAAAGCATATTGAATTTGCATCTAAGCATCTAATTTGCATATAAGCAAAAAATTGAGGTTGTGAAAAATTTAATTAAAGAGATTTCAGACGAAAGAAGTAAAAATTCGGATCAAGCCGAAAACGAAAGGCGTTCATTGGAGATTGAAAGGCTTTCGCTTTTGCGTGTAGAGAAATAAATAGAGCTTTTAAAGCTCAAATCCTCATCGTGTGAGCTTAGCGATAATGAACAGAGTTTTACTTTAGAGAATTTAATTAAGAGTATCAAAGTTTTGACGATTCCTGTTCCCAAAAATGCTGAATGTTTTAATCTGTTTTTCAATTCGCTCGAAAAAGCTTTCAAAACAAAAGGAGTTAGTGATAAATTTAAAGAGGAAATTCTATTAAATCTATTAGGGGATAGAATTGGCAATTTAATGGTTTATATCAAAGAAGAAGAGTTGAGTGACTATGAAAAAATTTAATCTATTGTCTTAGAACAATTTCAACCAACTTATCAAGAATGTCTAAAACAATTTAAAAGTGCAGTAAAATTGCCAACAGAAAATTATGTGCAATTTGCTTCAAGAGTTAGATCTGTTTTTGAGTATTACATTCAACTTCGTAATGTGAATGATTTTTCTAAATTGTGTGAGTTAATGGTTTCTGATCAGATTTTTAGCACTCTTCCTCAAGATTTAAAAAGTCATATAAGTATTAAACAAGGAGAATCTGTTTTTAATGTGCAGGAATTAAGTAGAGAATGTGATTTATTTGTGGCTTCTAAAACCGAAACCAAAACTGAGTGCGGTTCGTTTTCCCGCGCATTCATTACGAATAGAAATGAGCAAAGGAATTTCGGTAAAGGAAATTTTGAGAATCGTAATAGAAATGTTTCTAAAGTGTTCTTATCGAATACTAATTCTAAATGCGTTATGTGCCAGAACAACCACTCAATATTTAAATGTCAGGAATTTCAAAAACTTTCTGTTAGTGATAGAGTTGCATTTGTGAAATCCCAAAACTTACGTTTTAAATGCCTCTCACCAATGTGCAATGTGAAAAAGTGTTCTGCAAGAAATTGCTTTTGTAATAAACCTCATAATAGGTTACTTCATTATCCCAGAGAGTTTGATCATTTCAGTGGGAGTGGTAAAACCGAAACTAGTACCATAATTAATAAAGGGGAAAGTTCAACTTTAAGCCCGGAAGTTAATTCCTTTTATCCAACTTCTTGCGCAAC
The DNA here is from genome assembly GCF_947563725.1 of Argiope bruennichi. NCBI lineage: Eukaryota > Metazoa > Arthropoda > Arachnida > Araneae > Araneidae > Argiope > Argiope bruennichi. Next base: position 140,841,544 of record NC_079154.1, on the reverse strand, counting down.
TAATGAAAATGTGCAATCGACATTTTCAGCTACGAGTACGGTTGAAAATAAACAAATGAGAACTGTATTGTTAAGCACGGCTAAATTTTATATTCGAGATAAATTTGGGAATCTGCAATGTGTTAGAGGGTTGCTGGATGTAGGAAGTCAGTCCGATATTATGACTTCGGGGTGTGCAAACAGATCAGGGTTAAAACAAGAAAAAATAAAGGTAACAATTTCATGTTTAAATAATTCCTCAATGACTGTTACCAAATTTATTAAAGCTGAAATTTCAAATGCTGATAAGAACTTTAAGCAAAATTTTGAGTTTCTTGTTGTAGATAAAATCACTGAGTTAACCCCAGTTAAATATTTAAGTGTTAAAGAACAAATTCCTTCTAATATTAATTTGGCTGATAATTTTATGGTTCCCCAAAAAGTTGATTGTCTCCTAGGTGCTAAATCGTTCTATCATTTGTTGAGGCCAGAAAAGATCTACTCATCAAATGCAGAGTTGTTTTTTCAAAATAGTGTTTTTGGATTTTTGGCTTGCGGTAGTGTAATGGAATTTGATTCCCCAAAAATTCATTGTGGGTTAATTATTGATGAAGATTTAAACAATACCATGAAACAATTCTGGGAACTAGAAACTGTTGAGTTAGAGACCCCTAAATCCCATGAGGCAAAAATCGCTGAGGAGCATTTTGTTAAAACTCATTATAGAGGGCCTAGTGGAAAATATGTAGTCACAATCCCACTTAAAGAGGAACCTAGTTGTTTAGGCGAGTCTAAAAGTATAGCATTAAAAAGATTAAATTCACTTTGGAGTAAACTATCTCGTGATAAAACTTATTTAAAATTGTATGAAGAATTTATTAATGAGTATGAAAAGTTGGGACATATGAAAGACGTGACGCATGAGACAGAACCAGAAACAGTGTATTACATGCCCCATCATGGAGTATATAGACCAGAGAAAATGACCACTAAGCTTCGTGTAGTATTTAATGCCTCTAGTGAAACTACGAATGGAAATTAATTCAATAGCTTGCACATTAATGGGGGAATTGTGCAGGAGGACTTAATTTCAATTATGATGCGATTCCGCAAACATATATATGCATTTATTGCGGACATTGAAAAAATGTATAGGATGATTTACATTCATCCCAGTCAGCGAAACCTACAAAGAATACTTTGGAAGGACAGTGAGTTTGGTTCAGTGAAAAAGTTTGAACTGTCGACAATTACTTACGGTACTACTAGTGCCCCATTTTTAGCTACTCGAACGCTAATTCAAATTGCAAGGGATGAGGGACACAATTTTCCCCTTGCAGCACCCGTTGTTGAGAAAGATTTTTATGTGGATGATGTGCTATCTCGTGCTAAGACTTTACCCGTATGCATAGAGATGCAACAGCAGCTCACTTCCATGTTAAAACGAGCTGGCATGAACTTGCATAAATGGCGAGGCAATCATCCTCAGTTGTCTACCACTTCTGGATGCAACTACGACTTTGCAGACTGTGATAACAAAACTTTAGGTGTCACGTGGGACCATACTAATGACTGTTTTTGTTTTAAGGTGTCCATAACTTCAACGGATGTTCATACTAAACGAACAGTTCTATCCACAATAGCCAAGTTGTTTGACCCTCTGGGCCTCCTTGGTCCTGTGATTTCACTAGCGAAAATCTTTCTACAAAAATTGTGGCTTCTGAATCTTCAATGGGATGATCAGCTTCCTCCTGAAAATCATAGTGAATGGGAGAAGTTTTCAAACGAGTTACAGTGTATTAACAACATCAAGGTGAGCAGATGTATTCTTCCATTTTCCGACGTCGAAGCCATAGAGCTTCATGGTTTCAGCGACGCTTCTGAAGCTGCCTTTGGAGCTGTTGTGTACTGCAAATCCCAAACACCTGCTGGTGAGGTTGTTGTCAAGATGGTGGCCAGTAAATCCAGAGTGGCTCCACTGAAGAAGCTCACAATCCCGAGATTGGAGCTCTGCGCTGCTGTGCTGCTGGTGAAATTGATGCAGCGTATCCAGTCGGCTCTTCGATTGAAAGTGTCCAATACCTATTACTGGAGTGATAGTATGATTGTGCTGTCATGGATTAAAAAAGAGACGTCCCAGTTAAAAACCTTCGTGGCAAACCGTGTAGCCACACTTCAAGACATTTCGTGTCAGGAGCAGTGGAGACATGTTTCGTCAGGAGATAATCCAGCCGATCTTATCAGTCGTGGTGTAAATCAGTCCAAAATGCTCGAGAGTCACTTGTGGTGGGAAGGCCCTGCCTTTCTAAAAAACAGTTAATATCCGTGCAGAGAAATCTCTGACTCTGTGATAAAGGAGGATGTAGACTGTGAACTCAAAAAAGTTGACTGTGAAAGTGTTTTAGTTACTACATTGAACAATTCATGTGTTACTGATATTCTTAATTGTAGTAATAGTTATACTAAAATATTGCATGTAATAAGTTATGTTTTCAGATTTCTCCACAACTTGAGGAGTCCAACTGAAAGGAGACTGGGTCCCTTGACAACAGAGGAAATTAGGAAGGCTGAAACCTTCATAATAAAGGAAATCCAGAGTAGGGAATTTTCAGAAGAGTTAAGGTGTTTAAATAAAAATAAACCTGTTCTTGACAAAAGTAAGATCAAATGTTTAAACCCCTTTTTAGATGAGGTTGGTGTACTAAGAGTCAATGGCAGAATAAGACATAGTAATGTAAATTTTAACTGTAAGTTCCCAATTATTTTGCCTAAAGGTCATAAATTAACTTAGCTTATTATTGAATTCTTTCATAAAAGATATTTTCATTTAAGCCCTACTGCTTTACTACATTATGTCAGACAAAGTTTCTGGCCAGTTCAAGGTAAGGCAACGTGTAGGAAAGTAGTGCATGATTGTATTAAGTGTTTCAGAGTTAAACCCATAGGAGTTAAACAATTGATGGGCGATTTACCGAAAGAGAGAGTGACTCCTAACTTCCCATTTAATTGCTCTGGAGTAGATTTTTGTGGCCCATTTCTTGTGAAATATAAACATCAAAGAAAGGGCACTTATCATAATGTGTATGTCTGTTTATTTGTATGCTTAGTTACTAAGGCAGTGCACCTCGAGATGGTCACTGATTTAACATCAGATGCCTTCATAGCGTGTTTAAAGAGATTTGTGGCTCGAAGAGGTTTATGTTCGAAATTATTTTCAGATAACGGCACAAACTTCATAGGAGCAAATAAGGAACTTTCTAAGTTATACAATTTAGTTTTAAAACTCGACGATAGTCTTGCTAGTTATTTGTCAACAGAGGGAATTGATTGGAACTTCATTCCACCTAGAGCTCCTAACTTTGGTGGCCTCTGGGAAAGTGGAGTTAAAGCATTTAAATATCATTTCAAACGCATTTTAGGTAATTCCAAGAGCTATGAAGAATTCCTAACAGTTATTACGCAAATAGAAGGAATTCTAAATTCTAGACCACTTGCACCTCTGTCGTCCGATATCGATGTGTATGACGTGTTAACCCCTGCTCATTTCTTAATTGGCAGATCCTTAAATACTGTTGTAGAGCCAAATTTAATCGAAGTTAAAGACAATCGATTATCCAATTGGAAAAAACTGACAAAATTAATTCAAATGTTTTGGAGAAAATGGCATATACAGTATCTTAATAATTTGCAACAGAGGTCCAAGTGGAAGGTAGAAAAAGATAATGTAAAAATCAATGAGTTAGTGCTTCTTAAAGATGAAAACCTACCCCCTCAAAATTGGGCATTAGGTAGAATAATTGAGTGTTATCTGGGTGAAGATAAAAGGGTCAAGTTGTAAAAGTTAAAACTCAATCTGGAGTTTATAAAAGAGCTATTTCAAAAATTTGTATTTTACCTATTGATGTGTAATCTTATATTAGGGTTCTTTATTGTGTGATTACTGTTATTACCTTGTAATGTGTAGTGTTTAAAATCTGAATTTGTGTGTTTTTATTCAGCATTGTGCATTGAATTGTGATATTCCATAGTTTTTCCTTGTGTGTGTGTGTTGACAACATTATGTCAAGGCGGGCGGTATGTTCCGACCTGTCACTGTGCTGCCCTCTTGCGGCAAAGGGAAAAACACTTCAGTGTATCGTGTAGCGTTAGTGAGAGTGTGTGCGGTAGCAGGGCAGCGCCTGCTAAGCAATGATGACCAGAATAAAGGAAAAAAAAGAGTCCAAAATTATTCTTGTGTTGTGATTCTTTAATAGTGTGATAGCTATCGACATAAATTTAGTGTATGTGTAATCAATATCATCTAAAAGGTGTGACGGGCTTCACGACCCCGAAGTACTCTAGTGATTTGGTCTGCCTTCCAGATTCTCCCTCCCTTTGCTTGCTGTTTTCTGCTTTCTTTCTTCCTTCCTCGACGGCAACCGAAGGATCTCCCCATGAGAAACTGTCGCCGATCTGTATATTTCTCGATTCTCATGAAAGACAAGCCCACAGGTATTGACCGTGCGTGGTGAGCCATTAGACGGGTGGTGCACTGTTGATCCTCATCGCAACAACTTCGACAGTTATTTTAACTCTTGGCTAATATGCTGGGATCAAGCGAAAAGGCCAATCTTTTGAGCTTGGCATTAAGGGTGGTTAATGTGGATTCCTGGAAATGACTCTTAGCATATAGGTTTCTGCTAGCACGAAGATAAGTGCTGAGGCTAGAAGCACACAGAGCCAGTATTTACCTTCCCTTTTGGACTTCGTGACGGAAAGTGCTGTCAGGGCCAAAATTCAACTATTTCTTTGCATGAGAACTTTTGAAAAATTTTCTGGTGTTGAAGCTGCGGAACTTGAGGGATATAACATAGACTGCTTAAGTAAATTTGTAAGATACTTAATCCTGACATCAAATGATAAATCTAGAAGCTTGTCTTCTGTTTCTCCTTTCGCTATATACAAAGAGATTACTTATATCAGTGGAGAATTAGAGTTGCTTAAGAACCAAAATTTGGTGATTTCCTGATAGAAAATTTGTCTCCGACTCAAATAAAATCCTTTCTTAATGCAAAAACTCTGCCTGATGCTCCTAACTCTCTGTTATTCCACACAGGAGTTTGAACTGTGTTCTAGGATTAATACTTGAATTTGACTTTTGAATATATAAGATTCTGATACCCTTGAAGGTATCACTGATCATGGCGTCATTCCTTTTCGACGCATTACTGCAAGGAAAGATGTAGAATGTCATCCTACTATCCACATAATTTTAACGTTCAACAAAACTCAACTGCCGAAGTCAGTTAAAGTTGAATACTTGCTCTGTCGTCTCCGCCCTTTCTTCTCAAATCCAATGTGATATTACAAGTAGAAACTTTTTGGACATTCAATGACGAGGAAATCTTGTGTGTGCTAGATGTGCTTACATTACTGATTGTTAACTAGAGTTGATACCTGATGTTGCTGATATTGCAAAATCCTAGGAGACAGAAGAATCTATAGACGAAGAATTAATGGAAGACTTCAAATGGCAGCAGTCTAAAGATGAAGAGCTGTTGAACCAAAATCTTGGTTTGAAATGGAAGTTATGAAATAACAACGTGAAAAAAAGCTGATATTAACTGTTGCTTGGAAACAATAACATTGGTCAAAAGAACTTACCTTTGTCACTTGTTAATTTTAAGAAAATAGTTTTTAAGTATTTGTAACGTGCTTTATAGATTCTTGAAATTTTTAAGCTTTTCCACTGTTCTATTGTTTTAGAATCAAAATTTCATCATATATTTGCTCTTATATCGGTTCTCAATTTGGTACTTTTATGGTATCATATCATAAATTTGAACGCTTAGAGCAATATAATCAAAAAATGATTTTTGATTCATAAAAATTCATGTCCATTCACTCATTCAATCTCCTGTAATCACTCATTCAATAACCTGTAAATTTGTTAGTTATATATTTCCTTATTTCTAATAAATAACTTGCGGCCAACATAATATGAGTCCATATTCCCACGTAGAATGAACCTGAAAAAACCCGATCCTTGATGTTTTATTAAAATATATTTACATTCTCTTCCAAAACTATACCAGGGACAGACCGTTGATAAGATGACAACACATTTCTTCTAAAACTTCCAGAAAATATCAATGAAAGAAAATGCCCTGAGCATTCCAGAACTGATAGCAATTCGTATGACTACAGTTTTTAAAGGACTGAGCTGGAATTTAAGTCAACGTTAACAAGATTTTCTTGAAATGCGTCATTTATTGTTGGAAGACACATTTATAACCAATAGATCTTGAAATGCGTCATTTATTGTTGGAAGACACATTTGTAACCAATAGATCTTGAAATGCGTCATTTATTGTAAAGAAACTCCATTTTTTTTCTTTGTCAGTCAGAAATTTTTTTCAATTTTAGTTTCAATAAGTTTAAAAGAAATGTTTTCTTATTTGTTGATTTAAAATTTAATTAATCTAAAGTCTATCTCTATAAGAGGAGTCATTTTCGAAAAAAAGAGCATGTACTCAATAATGTTGACATTGATACAATATGATTAGTGAGATTATTTTGAAGAATGAAGATGGATTTCATTCATTAGCCATAATAAAAAGACATAAATCCTAATTTTTGAAAATTCTAAGTCAGGGTTTTTGAGATTCAAATCAATTTAAAAATGAAATATTTCTCTTTACAAAGATTAAAAAGAAAAAATCTCCTTTGCAGTATAAAATATTTGCATATTTTCTTATAATAAATTGCAATAAAATCTGCATTTCAAATATATATAATGAACCAAGTTTCTGTAATTTATCAGTGTTTCCTTGAGTTACTTTATTTCCCTATTCATAAGTAAATTAGCATTTGCAGTAGATCATAAAAGGTGAAGAAAATCAGATATTAATAAATAAAACGAATACAAGAATCTCTTGACTTATGAGAACGAAAGAAAGAATCTCTTCTATCCAAATCAGTAAGAACTATGTTTGAATGAATTTTTCTGAATTAGTTTGTAATATCGTCCAAAATGAAACTTTCTTTTTAAATTATACTCATCTCAGAATTCATGTCTAGAATCATTTATTTCAGGAGACTGATTTCTTTCTGGCTTTTCGAACGCTGCGCAGTCCCTTAACTACTTTCGAAATCAATAAACCATTAAGTTAAGCAGTTTAAATGGTGCTCCCTTGGACAGAAAGTTTCATCTAAACTTCCCACGTAGTTACTCGAGTAAATGGTTTTTCCGGCGCTATTTCTAAAACTTACACTGTCATTTCTCTTAGCCAAACGGCAGTATTTCGTAAGGTTTTACCCGGAGAGCCGCAGAACTTTTTAACGACAAAACGCAGAAAGGAGCTTTCTTACATGACAAACTGTCGAAACCATAAAAACAATTTTCCAGATCAAAGAATTTCATATACCTCCTTCCTCCACCTCCTTCCCTCTATTCTCTTCTACCATTCTCGGAGAAATTCGGCGTGAAGCTGAAATCTACTTCACGGCGGCCTACTTCTCCCCCTCTAGTACCACCCAGAACAAACTTCCCAAACTGCAGTACAGACTGTAAGAGTATAGTCCATGGACATGTGGAAAAATAATAACAACAAAAATAAAATTGAACTAGGAATGTGTAAAGGAGGAAGGAAAAAAGTGAAAGAAATAGTAGAAAAGAAAGGAAAAAAAAGTACCCTGAACGAAGCCTGGTTCATGCCAGCCTGATATCAATAGCCCTTGGAACGTGGCGCACTGTTCGTAGAAATCTGCTCCCCCCCCCCCAATAGAGCAGGGTAAAAGTTTGTCGCGAACGTTATAAAAAACTCGGGCTGTTTGATAAATGATTTTCTTTTCAAGTACTGCTTATATTCCTCCCAACACAGCTACTAGGGGAACTAGAACTTCTCAAACAGATGGTTTTTAAGTTCCTCTTTTTTACACAAAATAAGAGAAATTCGGGTATGTCTGAGGCATGGCAATTTTGCTTATTTTCTCCCCATATATCGCTATCCCATTTTTTTTTTTATTGTTATGCCTCAAGACTGCTTTGGCAAAGCGCCTTTGAAAAATGGTCTCTAAGTTTATTTATATAAGACAATTTTTCTCTTTTTATTATATTTTCCCTAGTTTTTGTAAGAATGTTTGGTGCATTTTCTATTGAGCCCAGTAACGTGTTGAAAGGGCTAAGCGGAGTTGTCTCTGCCTTCATTATTTATGCCTTTAACGGGTGAAAGTGCTGTGTTTCTGACGGCTTCGAGTCCCATTGATAGCATCGGATTGTGTGAACAGACTGCAAAGAATGTTAGGAGAATTTCACTCAGCTGTTTGGAGAAAAAATCAGCTGCAGAGGAATATGAATGACTCTGAAAATTTGAGAGGAAGTAATAGATTTATATCTCCAAACGTCCCCCCTCCCTTAAAATATATTTGTTTGGAGCTCCAAGGTGCACTTTAAAAATAAATTGCAGAAGTAATATACAAAATTGCTAAAACATGAAGGCTCATATACAGCAGAGTCATAAATAAACTTTGCTGTTTAAGAAGACGCTCCGGGCGGTTGCAGTTTTTGAAGGATTGGGTTGGAATTTATGTTTCAAGCATTTCAAAATATGAGCTCGAAGTTTTTCCCAAATAAGTTTACTGCTGCAACTTCTGCAGGTACAATTTCTGATTTTTGGATGCTTTAAGAAAAAATATTTTTCATCACCTTCATAAAATTACATTTCTCGCAACACGAATAAAGAATATTCCTCGAAAATCAATTTAGAATATTGAAGTTAATTTCGACTACCGATGCGAAATGACTCAAACAGATTTATACATAATCATGTAACCATTTTCTCGTTCATTAAAGCATTATTTCGTACTTTATAAAACGTATTAAGTTAACTTCTACTGACAAGTGATATAAAATTCAAAATTTTTCTCGCAAAGCTAATTTTTTAAATGAATCAAAAGCAAGAGTGTCTTAGTAGTAATTTTTGTTTTAAATTAATAAAATTGATGAGTAATTTTTTAAATTTAAGTCCATGCATAGCTCTGAAATGTCGTTTTTAATTTAAAGTATACAAAATATTGTAACAGTCAAAAATTTATCCTTAAAATTTTAATGAATATTCATGTTTTAAACTCTTAATTCGAAAAAAAAAATCTTTTACATTATATCTATTGTTTTTGAGATTCCGAAAACTCCATGAGAGGGATGAAATTTAACATGCAAATTTTACATTAAAATAATAATGTTGTGCAAATTTTTAAACGAAATCACTGGGGGGGGGGGAAGGGTTTATAACTGTCCTTGGATATGAGAACTTAGAAAACTTATTGGAAACATAGGAACACACCAAGCAAGACTAATTCAATTCGGCATATGCAATCAGAATTATAAATATGCATCATTTTTTGAGCGAAGTCCATAATTAGGTTGAACGTTGTGAAAGCGATGACTCAAATATGTAATATGAATTTTTACTTGTGATCTTTTAACTAAAAAATATGTATAAAATGATATATTAAGTCAATCAACTTATTATTGATTCAGATACAAAGAAAGCACCAGATATGCTTTATGGTAGAGCCAAGTAGGCTCATAGCATGTGAAATGTACGGCAAATGAATATTTTGGATATTTTTCTCTAAAGAGATGAATGTGCATTGGGATTTCCTCCTATGTAATGCCAAGTGAAGAGAGGGGGTGGACTACCTCCCATTGGCACTTACCAGAAGAGAAATTTCAGCGAAGAAGGGGTCTCATGGATGAGAACTCACTGTTCGAAATCAGTAAACTGTTCTTCAGTGATTCGCCCACCCGTTATCTGTCTGTCACTGACATATCTGTCAGACCTCCCCCCCCCCACTTCCTGCCATGCCATGGAATAGAAAAGCTCACCCTCCCACCCACCCCGCCTCTCTATTCTTCTCGGCATTGTGCGAGCTATCCCTTCACATGGAATAGCGAAATCATGACAAGACGGAATTTTAATCAAAACTTGGCATATATGAGTGCCAGGTTCAGTCGATGTTGCTTTGGGCGAGTCATTGGGGGATCTGTAATGTGGAAAGATTGGCGGTGAATTTGTCAGCGGCGTTTTATAGATTTCTTAAAAGCTTTTTCATAATAGAACAATTTCATTTTAAGAGTGTTCTAGAATGAAAATTGTACTCCGTGACTTCGATGGGGATCAGAATTAATTTGAGATGAGTTTGAAAGAACACTTTGATTTGCTCAAAAAGAAATAATTCATTTTTTTATTGCTTAGCTAAGAGCATCATTTTATTAGTTAATTGTTTATGACCAATTCATTCACCATTATTCGATAATTATTTTAATTATTTATTGAATATTTTTTAAATCATATTCTGTCTTCTGTGGTGCCTAAATAAAGAGGAACACTATAAAATCTGATTGTATTTTTGAAATTTGTTATTTCTTATATATCGCTTTACATAAAAATATGTCCCTGTTCAGAAAGCGAAATGTATAACGCAAAATCCAGTTTGTCACAATTCGATCATTGGAATGTTTTTAAGTTGCTTCATAAAGCAAAATAGAAAAAAAAAGAAAAAAAAAGAAAGAAAGAAAGGAAAAAAAGGAGGAATGAATAGAAAAAAAAAGGGGGGGGGAGAAGCAGCGGGATGCATAAGCAAATACCAGAAGAGAAAGTGGCAGATTTCTCTCTTTGACTCTCTAGCATATTCTTATATGTTTATAAAAGTGTGGCGTATTTTGCGTTTTGTTCTGTAGTGAAGAAGACAGAGCATGCACTTTGTCCCTTCTGATTGCCACCAAAATTTGATCCAGATCAATATTTTCGGTTACATGACACCTGAAAACACGTTAAAGATTTGATCATGATATTATTTTCAAAAAAAAAAAAAAAAAAAAAATCCCACGTGTTTTTTTTTTTACTTTTTTTCTTTTTTTTTCTTCCTTTCTTTTCCTTTTTGGTAAGGGGAGGTGACCAGTTAGGATTTTAAATCTCTTCATTAAAATATTAAAATTCGGCAAAGTAGGGAAACCCAATTTTTTATCAATCAAAATACTTTATCTTTGTGCACTTCTCATTCTAGAAATTAAAAAAGGGATAGGCCAGATAAATGAATCGAAAATTTATTTTTCTCATAGGGTCAAACTACAAAAAATTAAGCTAAAATGGGATCAGATTTCGTCATCTCTTGTCATACCTTAGAGAAATGAATGAATGAATTAAATGAACGATTCAATCATTTAAGGAATCAATTCATCAAGATCGTTTTTGAAAATTCTGCGATAATGGCTTTTCGACATTTTATATTGGTATATGGAACAGTGACGTAAATAATTGCCTAAACGTTGACAGGTAAATTTGGAAAAAACTAAACATGAAAACTCAATAACAGTATTCTTTAATCTCTCAAATGAGGCTCAATAAAATTTCTAAATACCGCTTAAAATGAGATTTTGGATGAGAAACAAAAAAGTGTTTTCCCTTTTCCAAATAATTGCAAATAATATCTAAATCAATCGTCTATGGATGATTAATATCTAGCCTTTCATACTAAATGTATAACTTATTAAGGTCACAGGCAAATTCATTTTATCACTGCGAGTTTACTCTAAGCTCATACGCTGAATTAGCAATTTTATAATAAACCAAAATAATTTCTTGATGAATGACAGTTATGCCAACACGCAACATTTGATACTCAAAATCAATGGTGTTAATGACTATCAATCTAGATCAGTAATTTACTTACGAATTAATTTATCACTAAAACCTATCATTTTCCTTAACTTTGGAAAATGTCACCTAAAACCTATTATCCAAAACCTATCACTTGTCATCCACACACATTTAAACAAAGGATCATATTAACTTCCCTACAGTGAATCATTGATTTACTAAATAATCAATGAAATCTCGCAGTTATTTCAATCGGAACAAAAACAGCCCTTAGTTTAATAAACCCAAACGGTAGCGAACCTGAAAAGTGCTGTTTTTCTAACCATATGTTTCTGACAAAGGAAATGAATGACAGATATGCCATGCCGAGATGTTTTCCTTGGACACCTCAAAATAACATAAACGGGGTTGGTATCGGGGGGGAAATATATGTTGCAGCCATAATATTAATCGTGCTATACCACCGTTTTTCGTTTTGTTCTGATTTATTTCTTCTGTTTCTTCCGACGAAATATTCTTACCTTGCGATCACTATTCTAATTGCCCCGTTGATTACATATCAGAGGCAAAACTGTAAACTTCGGAGTCGAGAGGAATGGAAATTATTCTAATGCTAACTCGCAAATTCACAACGGAGATTTGTTTCTTTTCAAGTTTTTGTTTAACAAACATTTAAGTAATTCTTTTCAAATAGGCTTTTTCTAACGTACAGATTTCTAAAACTTGTTCCGTCTTCCAAATAACCATTTGCCTCGACTCATGAGGACGACAGTAATCAACGCAATTAAGAATTCAGGAAAATGTATCAGTATGAGGATTCATTTGATATAAAGAATTGTCCCAAGAAACACCGAATAATATTTTGTGTGCTCAAGATATGGAATTTTTCTCGTAAGCAAAATAAAAAAAAAAAAAAAAAAAAAAAACTTTTACTATTGTTACGTTGCCACTTTCGCTTCAGGAAAATCTTACAGATATTTCAAATTACTGTATATATTTTTAAGCGCATAATTATTATTTTATCATATCACTTTAAACGAGCAATTCTTGTATATATATATATATATATATATATATATATATATATATATATATATATATATATATATATATATATATATATATATATATATATATATATATATATATCGTGCATCTAGAAAACGACTCTAACGATTTGGATGAAATATCATATTTAGATAAGGATTTGCTTTTTCAGTTTATCTATATAGATGTGTTTCCCTGAAAAAAAAAAGCGATTTTAAGCACCAAAAAAGCACATTTTTTAAAAATAACTCTTTGAGTCTTTTTCTATCTACTCTCATGCTGGCAATGCCATATAGTGCCATCTCGTAAATTTTTATTCCCTCTTGCGTTGCGTTAAGACCCGAGTTCACTAAGGTAAAACTGTGTGCAAGTTCAAAAATAGAAGTAATGATAAATAAACTGTAAAATGAATAATGTAATATAACAGATTGCTTCCAATAATATGTTAAACTAAGGGCATTCATGATTTTTATTTTTTATTTAAAGGACCTATCAATATGTACGTCAGACTGAAAATGCATACCTCAAATATTCATATGTAATCAGCATGTGATTCATATCTAATTATTTTCTCCGAAAAAACAGAACTTAAAAAAATTGTCGAGCGAAACTTGTACTCCCACGCACTGAACATGTGAACGCATTTATAAGACTGACAAGTTATCACGACAAGCGAACTCTCTTCGTTTTAATGGTCATCTTTTTCTACTTAACTTTCACTGGATGCTATCTTACTGAAACACAATCTAAAATTTAAAAAGTTGTAGGATATTCCGACAAAACACTGCAGTACAATAATATTTAGGGCTCAATTCATTCCTCTTTATTGCGTCAGTTGTTAAATTTTGCTCGTACCGACTTTTTTAAAAAAGCAGCAAAAAAAAAAAAACCCATACGTTAAAACATTTAAGATTTTGAAATATATTAAATTATTAGTATGTAATAAAACGACAAATCTAATATTTTATTTACTTCGTCACAAGAGAGCCATTAAAATATCCTTTTTGATTATTCGCAATTTCGCTAGTTTGTTTCACGCTGTTATATAAAAAAAATCCAAAATTATGTATATATATAAAAAAAAAACTGGAAGAAACTAGAAATCAGTTAAAATATAAAAACAATCTTTTAAATTTTAAAGAAGTGTAAAAATAATTTTGAAAAGACGACATCCTTCGGAAGTTTGCTGAAATATTTTTTGGATAAATTTTTAATTAATTAAAATCTATTAGAAATTTTGGAAAATTATAGTTATTAAAATTATTAATTAAAGGAATCTCTTTATAAATCAGCACCAACTACCGAAGAAATAAGCTACTTACTCTACTTAAATTAATATAAAATTTGATAGCTCTAATCCAATAGTTTAGGACTTACAGTTGAATCATTTTCGCTTCATGAACCAGTATTAATAGTATGCCAAACCGATATCAAAACCTGATGATATATACACACAATCCTCTAAGAATACATTTTTCACGCACTTTAACGTTTGCTACCCTCAAGAAATTTTAATTATTTTTGGTACGTTTTTTATTTTTTAAATACGTTTTCGATTCTATTATTAAATCTTTTTTAATATATCTCTCATGTTGGTTCATGATAATACGTTGCAATTGGCATTAAAAAAATGAAACGTGTCTTTAGATGAATGTATCTCATGCTTAAATAACTATTTTAATCATCCATTCAACATCTGTTTGTCATGAATGCGCTTGATTTCAAAAATGATGATTAAAAATAAAGTTTAAAAAGTATAATACTTGGCAGTAGGGAGAAAAGGAGAGTTCTGATACAGTTTGACCTCAGTTGACCCCTTCTGAAATGCCTGTTAGTAAAAACCCCTTTCCCACTCCTCCCTCCCCGATCCCTTCGAAGACACATAACGCTTATCTTTCTTTTCGGACTTTGAATAATTTTTGCATAAAATTTCCCGTAATGAAATTAACAATTATTTTATCTCATTAACTAATTATTTCTTTAGAAGCTTGAAAATTTGTCGAAACGGGTATAGCAAAACATAAAACAGTCATTCCAACATTGAAAAATCGTTTTATGTACAATAAAATGTAAAATAAGCAGCAGGAAATGTTTAACTAACACTTAATATTTTAGTATATCACTCAAAACTAACTTAAAATGCATTTTGTTAATGAAAACAGAAAAGTGCTTTGTACTTACGAGAGGCGTCAAGGATACCCAGAAAAATTAATACATATGTACTGTTTTAATACTGTAATGTATTATGTAATTACAAAAGCATAACTGTAAAACTGCACCTTTTTGAAGAATTCAGTCAAAAAAAAAAAAAAAAAAACATCTCTGTGTGGCAGGCGCGGATAGTCGGGAATCTATTGTATACTAACGAGATAGGCTGATAGTCAGCTATGAATGTGATGGGGTCCTATTTTAGATATTTAGGATGGAAGATCATTATTTTTTTTTCCTGTTTTCTTTTTGAGATCGCATTGAATGAAAGTCATATGAAGCATTAAAATAGTTTTGATTTGCAAATGAAGTAAGACGTATATGAAGAGGGAAGAAATGTATAGATTTTTCTCCCCTAAATTCCTGAGTGGATGACTTGTTCACTAGTTATGAATTTCTATAATCATCCTTTTAGAATTGAGTTGCTGATCGAGTCATATTTTCAGTATTCAATAGTTTGTTAATGACTTTGTAATCGCGAAAGAGTCGCGGTGACCTTGCGGTAAGGGTTTGAAAGGATTCTATGTTCGAAATCTGATTTCAACAAAGATCTGAAGTATAGGTAAGGCCTGATACATATTCAATTTGGGTTGAGAAACATACATTCTCTGATGGGGGACTTGAAAGTCTACGAGAATTTTGTAATATGCGTGTTTCTTTTATCCTATGACCACCATCCGTCATTTCGAAACCCTTCAGAAAGCTGTCCACATGTTGTATCAGAACGGTTCATTAATATAACTGACGAAATGAATGCCGACATCATACAAGCAGTCACCAAGAGTAGGGAGAAAAGGAGAGTTCTGGCACAGTTTGACCTCAGTGGACCCCGGCTGAAATGGTTTATAGTAAAAACCCCATATTAGCCCGATCCCTTCGAAGACAGATAACGCGTATCTTTCTTTTCGAACTTTAAATATTATTTTTTTTCTTTTTTTCGGTTTTTAGAACTTTGAATAATTTTTGCATAAAATTTCTTGTAAGGAAATTAACAATTATTTTATTTCGTTAACTAAATATTTCTTTAGAAGCTTGAAAATTTGTCGAAAGTTTCTTGATGCTTCGACTGATTATGTGATATATACCTTTAATAATAAAAATATCAATCATTGAAGTATATTCTAGATGTAATGCTTATATTAGTCAAGACTCATAGAGATTATCTTTCGAAAAGTTATGATAAAATAGCTGTATTTTATCTAGCGCACATAGTTCTCTGCGTCACTGAATATTTTATCGTAAAAATTTAGTGAATCTTCAATAGTACACACTTTTTAACCTAGATGATTCAATTTTATAAGGATTTTTTTTTCCTGGCTTCGAATTCTCGCAGCAGTATGAAAAAATTTCTAGAAATAGAGTTAACGTTTCATATATTTAAATTCATATATATATACATATATTTTTCCTTTTTTTGTGATCGTGAATATTTTTAATGTGTTTTTGAAAAAATATTATAAATTAATTCATTCTTTTCCACTTCTATGAAAAGTTTACCTAGATTAATTCTCATAAAAGATATTTTTTTTTATTTCTAATCAGTTTTATAAGGAATTTTTCTTTCAATTTATCAGCTTTGATTCAATTTTCTGATCTGATTCAAATTTACTCTTTACATTGAACATAATATTTCCAATGAAAAGGCGTTGAGGGAGTATTCATTCAATAAAATAAAAGACTGATCATTATATATATCTTAGATGTGAATTACTTTTTCTTAGGAAATGAAAGT
Organism: Argiope bruennichi; assembly: GCF_947563725.1. Classification (NCBI taxonomy): domain Eukaryota; kingdom Metazoa; phylum Arthropoda; class Arachnida; order Araneae; family Araneidae; genus Argiope; species Argiope bruennichi. The sequence continues at coordinate 140,824,936 of NC_079154.1, read as the reverse complement.
AAACTCGAATTCTTAATTTTCTATCGATTTCAGTATGAACATAACACGAAATTCATTTAAAGTTGAACGCCTCAAGTGAAAAAAAAAATGTAGTAAGAGAAATAGATTTTATTTTAGCGATTTTTCAAGATTTAGCTATTTTATGAGGATTTATTCTTCTTCTAATTTGTTAGCTTTGACTAATTTTTCTTGCATGTTTTAAATTCTCTGTATTGCGTTAACATAACCTTTCAGTAACCAAACTCATGCCAGCTTATATTCCTCAAAAAATATAAAAGCAATTATATTATAACTTCTTGAGTATGAATAAGTGTTTTCTTGCATAGTGAAATTTGTGGAAATTAAAATAAGAATTTCATCCTTCTATTAATTGCAAGCATAACAAAACTGTGCACTATTTTTAAAGTTCACGGCTTTTGATGAAAAATTCTTTCACTTAGAGAAATAAACTTCATTCTTTCGTTACAAAATTACGTTATTATCTTAATCTTTAAAAATTTTAAACATTAATAGGACAAATGCTAAAAGTTAAATATATTACTCCTCGAGTTTTAATTCCTTAAAATAGATCAATGCGCTAACAGATATATAAATTTACCTTCAATAATAGCAACCATCAAACCATTTATTTTATATTCGGTGCATATTTTGTCCACGCACTTGCACTGGAAGCAAATTACGTACAATTTTTGTAAGATTAACAATAAAAGTATTGTATTTTCATCCATGACCGCTTTTACTGGAGTTCTTCTTTGCCGATTATTTTATCTTCAAAAAGCTTATCTTTTTGCCAAAGAAGTCAAAATATCTTATCGAATGGTCTTGGCGATTACGAACTCGCTGCCCATAGTATTAAATTATAACAGAATTAGGTTGGCAAGACAAAATTTATAAAATAGTACTCGGGCTGAAATATATCAAAACAAGCGAATGAGAAATTTAATTTATTTTATGTTTAATTTCAGTTAGTTTTAGTTTATTAGTTTTCACATTTGGTTTTATTAGTGTCTAGATATTTGTTTCGGCATAAAAAAAATGATTATTTCCGATTTTTTTTTTTAAATATTTGATATCTAATCCAAGAAATGAAAGTATATTGCTCGGAGATTTTTTCTTCTTATTTTTAACAGGAATCTGTTTTTCACAGTAATCTGTAATGTCCCAGTTTTCCTATTCTGTAATATTTTGTTCTAGAAAAGTAAGATCAATCTGAAAAAAAGATTTTTCCTGCTTTGAAGAAAAATCTGAGGAGATAGAATTTGTTATTAATTTTCGATGCTTACTTCTTTTCCAAAAAATCGATCATTTTGATGTATAACGAAATTCACCAACTTTACATCTGTATATTCTCATTTATACAGTACTAAAACTTTCAATCACTTTAACAAAATTTCATTGGATATTTTAAAAATGTAATGCATTAATTGAATCTCATCTGTTCTCAAGTTTTAATTCTATATGCATATATTAGATCTATGAATTTACTATCATTCATGCTTCCCATAAAAGAATATTTTATATATGATGAGGATATTAATTCTTTTCATATACTGAAGAATTCATAGGTTGGCTTCTTTGGCAAAAAGATAAGCTTTTTGAAGATAAAATAATCGGCAAAGAAGAACTCCAGTAAAAGCGGTCATGGATGAAAATACAATACTTTTATTGTTAATCTTACAAAAATTGTTCGTAATTTGCTTCCAGTGCAAGTGCGTGGACAAAATATGCACCGAATATAAAATAAATGGTTTGATGGTTGCTATTATTGAAGGTAAATTTATATATCTGTTAGCGCATTGATCTATTTTAAGGAATTAAAACTCGAGGAGTAATATATTTAACTTTTAGCGTTTGTCCTATTAATGTTTAAAATTTTTAAAGATTAAGATAATAACGTAATTTTGTAACGAAAGAATGAAGTCTATTTCTCTAAGTGGAAAGAATTTTTTATCAAAAGCCGTGAACTTTAAAAATAGTGCACAGTTTTGTTATGCTTGCAATTAATAGAAGGATGAAATTCTTATTTTAATTTCCACAAATTTCACTATGCAAGAAAACACTTATTCATACTCAAGAAGTTATAATATAATTGCTTTTATATTTTTTTGAGGAATATAATCTGGCATCAGTTTGGTTACTGAAAGGTTATGTTAACGCAATACAGAGAATTTAAAACATGCAAGAAAAATTAGTCAAAGCTAACAAATTAGAAGAAGAATAAATCCTCATAAAATAGCTAAATCTTGAAAAATCGCTAAAATAAAATCTATTTCTCTTACTACATTTTTTTTTTCACTTGAGGCGTTCAACTTTAAATGAATTTCGTGTTATGTTCATACTGAAATCGATAGAAAATTAAGAATTCGAGTTTACTTTCATTTCCTAAGAAAAAGTAATTCACATCTAAGATATATATAATGATCAGTCTTTTATTTTATTGAATGAATACTCCCTCAACGCCTTTTCATTGGAAATATTATGTTCAATGTAAAGAGTAAATTTGAATCAGATCAGAAAATTGAATCAAAGCTGATAAATTGAAAGAAAAATTCCTTATAAAACTGATTAGAAATAAAAAAAAAATAGCTTTTATGAGAATTAATCTAGGTAAACTTTTCATAGAAGTGGAAAAGAATGAATTAATTTATAATATTTTTTCAAAAACACATTAAAAATATTCACGATCACAAAAAAGGAAATATATATGTATATATATATGAATTTAAATATATGAAACGTTAACTCTATTTCTAGAAATTTTTTCATACTGCTGTGAGAATTCGAAGCCAGGAAAAAAAAAATCCTTATAAAATTGAATCATCTAGGTTAAAAAGTGTGCACTATTGAAGATTCACTAAATTTTTACGATAAAATATTCAGTGACGCAGAGAACTATGTGCGCTAGATAAAATACAGCTATTTTATCATAACTTTTCGAAAGATAATCTCTATGAGTCTTGACTAATATAAGCATTACATCTAGAATATACTTCAATGATTGATATTTTTATTATTAAAGGTATATATCACATAATCAGTCGAAGCATCAAGAAACTTTCGACAAATTTTCAAGCTTCTAAAGAAATATTTAGTTAACGAAATAAAATAATTGTTAATTTCCTTACAAGAAATTTTATGCAAAAATTATTCAAAGTTCTAAAAACCGAAAAAAAGAAAAAAAATAATATTTAAAGTCCGAAAAGAAAGATACGCGTTATCTGTCTTCGAAGGGATCGGGCTAATATGGGGTTTTTACTATAAACCATTTCAGCCGGGGTCCACTGAGGTCAAACTGTGCCAGAACTCTCCTTTTCTCCCTACTCTTGGTGACTGCTTGTATGATGTCGGCATTCATTTCGTCAGTTATATTAATGAACCGTTCTGATACAACATGTGGACAGCTTTCTGAAGGGTTTCGAAATGACGGATGGTGGTCATAGGATAAAAGAAACACGCATATTACAAAATTCTCGTAGACTTTCAAGTCCCCCATCAGAGAATGTATGTTTCTCAACCCAAATTGAATATGTATCAGGCCTTACCTATACTTCAGATCTTTGTTGAAATCAGATTTCGAACATAGAATCCTTTCAAACCCTTACCGCAAGGTCACCGCGACTCTTTCGCGATTACAAAGTCATTAACAAACTATTGAATACTGAAAATATGACTCGATCAGCAACTCAATTCTAAAAGGATGATTACAGAAATTCATAACTAGTGAACAAGTCATCCACTCAGGAATTTAGGGGAGAAAAATCTATACATTTCTTCCCTCTTCATATACGTCTTACTTCATTTGCAAATCGAAACTATTTTAATGCTTCATATGACTTTCATTCAATGCGATCTCAAAAAGAAAACAGGAAAAAAAAATAATGATCTTCCATCCTAAATATCTAAAATAGGACCCCATCACATTCATAGCTGACTATCAGCCTATCTCGTTAGTATACAATAGATTTCCGATTATCCGCGCCTGCCACACAAAGGTGTTTTTTTTTTTTTTTTTTGACTGAATTCTTCAAAAAGGTGCAGTTTTACAGTTATGCTTTTGTAATTACATAATACATTACAGTATTAAAACAGTACATATGTATTAATTTTTCTGTGTATCCTTGACGCCTCTCGTAAGTACAAAGCACTTTTCTGTTTTCATTAACAAAATGCATTTTAAGTTAGTTTTGAGTGATATACTAAAGTATTAAGTGTTAGTTAAACATTTCCTGCTGCTTATTTTACATTTTATTATACATAAAACGATTTTTCAATGTTGGAATGACTGTTTTCTCTTTTGCTATACCCGTTTTTATCTTTTTTTCGGATTATCCGCGATTTTTGTTATCCGCGGTGGCCGCGCTACCGAATTCCGCGGATAATCGGGAGTGTACTGTATATCCCCCATTCATAAATCTGATTTTTGGAAATCAAACCTATCCATTTTCTTATCCAGAGATCTAAGAACACTTTTCTCATAGAACCTGACCTATCAATACCTTTCCGTCTAGATGCTGAAGGTGAATCCATCTGCCTTCCATTTCATTCTTTGGCTTTCATAAACAGTGCAGCTGCACTTCCAGAACAGAAAACCCAATTGAAAAACTATCTGCTATTCCATTTTCTAATGGTGCCAGTCTATGTCGAACATCGGTAGCCCCTTTTTTTAACTGGGATATTTCTTTTTTGTCCCTTCCCTCTCGGTCATCGAGGTGCTGTGATATTAAGAGGGCCTAATAAGGGGCTTTTTTACTCTGATGAATTGCATCGCTCTATAGTTGCCGCTACAACGTTCATTGATTCTCCTCAGAATGACAATATTGAATGCAACTGCAAGTGCGGCCTTTGTTTCGGCCTATGATGTGTCGTTCACTTATTGCGTCATACGGAAAGTCACGTCGTTTTCTCATTTATATCGCTGTGATGTCTTTCTGAACTCTTGCCCTAACCTTTGCAATAGGTCGCGGCTAATGTGATTTTTGTGTATTTTGGAGTTGGTTCTCTTTTTAAGTAGGGGGTTGTATGAGGTCCTTAAATGCTAAAGAGATTGGTTGCCCGGTTCTGGCGTGACAGTTTTATACAGTTAGCGAATGACATTCATGTGCTTGGATTTTATACAATAGCGAAATACCTATGACTTAGAAAGGGATGAAATGGTGGAATAAAAATGAAAGAAGATAATACAAGCGTCACACAACAAATGCATTTCATCTTTCTCGTCATCTAACTCCGCAATATGCCTTTCTTGCTGTAAAAAAAAGGGCAGATTGAAAAGAAATATTTTGAGGCGCATTTGCATCTTATATTCTAAATCCGTTGAATATTCAAAGTTGTTGAATCCATGGCCATCAATGATTGAAAAGATGAGACAAAAACTCATTATTCGAGCACACTTTTAAAGAAATCAGAATTCTGTTCCGTTCTTGTTGCGAGATTTTCGGGGAATGTTATGAATTCTTCATTTTTCGTTTTTTGCTATTTTGAACACTGAAAAATGGTATAAAAAGTGTATTAATATTTTGTCTTCATCGTGCCTCTTAAGACAGTTGCTTGAAATATTTATATCTCCCCTTTACTGCGCCACTCCATACTTTAAATATTAAACAATTATTTGATTGCCCATATCAAAATTTGTGCTTGCGCAGTAGTGGAATGTACTTCGATGTTAATGACTATGAGACGAGGAAATTGGCAGCTAATAAAAATACTCAGCACTTTTTGTTAGCAGCAAATTTTCTAAAAAATTGATGTAATATTCATTAATTTTTTTTTCTATGAATAAAACATAGCATTTCCATCATTGTATAATACGTATTCAGCAAAAATGGAGGAAAATGATATTTATTTAAATTGTATACGAATTTAAGCTAACATTTGGAATATATAAAAAATATTATCATTATTAAATAACTAATCATTATTTAAAAATGAATAGACAGTAAGTCTCAAGAATTGAAAATAAGATTATTTAAAGGCTAAAAGAAATTTGAACAAATTGTAACATTTAACTATTTTTTAGATGTTAAAAGTTTACTCGTTTCGTTTATAATTCAAGAGTTCCAGTTCAGCTTAATGACAAAATATATCCACTTTCGTCTAATATATTATTATAAAGATGGTATGTTTCTGTCTTGCATCTCTTTTTTCAGATCACTAAACAATATCAGATGAAATTGATAGCCATTACCTGATCATTAAATGCTTGGTTTTAGTTTAGTTATATTAAAGTCACGCTTAAAGCAACACTAGAGCTATTTTGGGACGGACCTCGTAATTTTGAACCTCGGTCAGATGACGAGGACGACACCTGAGCTGGCACCTCCTTCTCCACACCACGCTACACCAGCGGGAGGAAGTTTGGTCATGACGAATTTAACGTGCAATAGACCCCCTTACACGACGGTTCTTCGGTGGAATCGGGGCACGAACCTGAAAAACCCTCCGGTTCCGAAGCCGAGACCTTACCCCCAGGCCACCGCGGCATTATCATTAAATGCTATGTTCCTCTCAAATCACGAGTCCAATTCCCTATGTGATCAAGCATATCTGCACATTCTAGACATACATAAATTATTGAATATTCATGTGGAAAAGAACCCAGAAAAGGTTTATCATTTTTATGATTTCTTAGAAAGTATTTCAATTTGTTTTTTATTACTTTGTGTGCCTTCATATACACTGACTAGGGAAGTCAAAGCCATAAGTTTAGCGATTTGATGAAGCCGAATGCATATTATATATATATTTGTACCATGGAAAGTTGAAACACAAGAGTTTGTTGAAAGTTTTTAAAATAAAAGAGTAGTTTTGACAAATTCTCATAATCGGATTTCAAGAACGCTCTAATTATGTTTTGCCACCGTTAAGTAAACAAGATCTTCCATCGGGCATACTTCAAATTTTTAAGAAATCCTACCACGTGAAAAAGAATGAATCTTCTAAGAATTTGAATGCTATTTTCTAAAATTCCATTTCAAAATAAAAATCTTTGCTATTGCCCGCCCCTGCCTAAACCCTCTAAGATAAATACGTCCGCTAAGAGAAGCAGAAATGACTTAACTTCTCAGATAAACTGCAAATATGCGATGCCTAGCTCCCTCACAGGGGAAGGGATCAAAGGCAAAAGCATTCACTGGCGACTGATCGCCATGAATAGAAACGAACTCGCAATTCGCCGCCCTGGCATGAAAAGATTGTACGCTCCGATAAGCTTCGTCTTTGGGCCTCTGTACACACCGTGCGTTTAGCCCCTGGCCCCGCATACATACATACATACCTAATGTAGCGCTGGTGGTACCTGATGAATTCGCTGGGGGCGGTATGCTTATTGAGCTCCTGCAAGGGGTGAGCCAATTCCGCCGTATTCCTTGCACTATCTCCGAGGTAAACCTGCTCTGTTGGAGGTATTGTATACAGGAGGGAGCCCCGCCCGAACGCTGTCTGCTGCTAACAAGATTGGGGTTTAAACGGAAGATCCGTATACAGTTTTTAATATTTGAAGCAGCCATGCTTTGAAGATTGGGCTTTCTATACGAACTGAAAGAGAAATCGGACGAAAAATGGACTGCTTGATTGGAAACAGCCGCATTCATTTGGGCGCGAGTCTCATCTTTCGATTTCTACGAGACAGATGTAGTGGACGAGAACGCTGTTGAATCTGCTGGAAGGAGAAAGACAAAGAAGCAGATCCATCGATTCTTGATCTTAGCAACTGACGGAGGATGCGGTTCCCATTTTTTTTAAAAAGTCCTTATTCCTCTTTATTGCTTTTCAGGGATCTACTTGCAAATTCGCATAAAAAAATTATTTCTCTTGTGTGTGGGAAACACATGAAAATATCCAGAGCTACGAGGAGATGTTAGGAGCATTAGCATAACAAGATGCATTTGTGCATGCATTTCGAATCGAAGCAAAGAGCTTTGTTTTGTTAGTTTCCTCAACAGCCATTGAAAATATTGCTGAATACATTTTCTTTACAGCTTTCATTTAACTCTTCATAGATGCATTTAAATCGTGTATAGAAGCTTATCAATTTTTTATATAATTTTAATAAGTTTATTATGTTCATTTCTGTAAAATTCATTTACTTTCATGAATTCGGTGAGAAATTTCCTTTCCATTTAAAGGAGCTTAAATAGTACATCTCATTTTTAAATTTCACATTTGATTACTGCTTACATAGGCATTAACCTCACTTACCAAAAGAGAGAGAGTTTTTAAATATTTATTAAAAAAAGGTTTAATAAAGTTATATATTTTCTGGTAAAACTGAGAAGGTTAAAAATATTTTGACGCAATTCGCATTATTTGTTCAAGGTATCAGGAAGTTTCGATTAAATTCTGAGTTGTATGAGAAGACAATATCTTCTAAAAATGTCACGTATTTCTATTGTGTTGCTAAATTTATATCATTTTGGAAAAAGGATCAAGGCACTTCTTAATAATAATTAATATTTATAGCCAAATATGCATGTTCTAAGGAATATTTTGAATGAATCATAATTAGTAATTGACTTTTCAACTTAGAATTTAAGCTCTACAAACTCATGCATTGTCATGCTTTACTGAAGAAAAAGGGGAGACAGTAAAATTCATTCTGTAGCTTGCTACTGCAATGATTCTATTCTACTTGTAATACCTCATGAAATAATCTGATAAGTTAATGTGATATCCCTAAACAGCATCTTATTACTATCATTAGCAGCGACACAAATACGGAGTGCGAATTGGATTGAATAAATCTGAAATGTAATACGGAAAGAATATCTAAAAAATTTATCTTTGTAAAGTAAAATAAAAAATATAACATATCAAAATGTATGCAAAAGAAGAACAAAATGCATGAAACTTTGCTTCTTTTGCTTCAATTTCAAATTATCATTTAATACCTTACAAATTTAAATAGCCACAGTTAGAAGAAGCAGTGCTAGGTTGGAGAATTTTTCTTGAGCCGCTGTGCATCTTAAGTGTTTTATTGTGATGTTAAACTCAAAACTGCTTCCTTCAGATTCAATTTTAGTTATTAAAATTTAAGTTTCATAAAATAAACTGGAGTAGATTATTATCTTGCCGCACTTCTGTAACAAGGCAACTCGATATCGACCTTCTATAGTCTTGCCCGGTTTTAGGGGCATTATTGGTCTTTATATCGCTGATACATTTAAAGCATTCTCTGCTTTACAAAAGAACTCCATTTGCTTTTTCCAATTCCCTATTAGCGCAAAAGATAGCAATACTTTTAGAAGATTCCATCTTTGTAAATAGAATATATGCCAGTCAAAACGGTTGCAGTAGTAAATCTAGACATAGGATCCGGATACAACATTATCTGTGATGCGACCAACAAAAAGAATGCGAATCCAATATAAATTGTAGAGGGAATGTGACCTTTTGCTTGAAACGTTCGCTACGGATCAGAAGTGAGTCCCAGTTTCGCGATGATTCGTTGACTTCAGTGGAGTATTTTGCATTTAAAAAGAAAGTTCGTCGAGGAATGCCCTCATATTGTTTGCTCAACCGTCATGTCCGTTTTGGATGACATTTTTTCAACTGCCTGATGTCGTTATAGAAAAGGACTCGTGGAGCATTCCGAAAAAAAAAAAAAAAAATAGAACTTTTAAAAAAGAAAGAAAATAGCGCATATAAAAAGAACTCAAAGTTGTTCTGTTCACATTTCATGCTGATCGTCGAATAATGCCGAGGCATAGGCGTGTATCCAACATCCGATGCAGTTATAAACTTCGAAGTTGGGAAAGTTTCCGCGGTATTGTTCGCTTTTCCACCGCACTGAAAGCGAGATTGAAATGCACCGGAGCGCAAACCAACCGTCGGGTTCTTGTCCATAATATTCTTCTGCTATTTATTTATTGCTATTAGAAAAAAAAGAATTGCTGGAAAAGGCATTTTTCAGTAACAGGATCTTACTTATAGAATTATTGTTATTAAACAGCAATGTAAAGTTAGGAATGAAAAGTTTTATTTAACAAGAAAAGAAAAAATTACACGTTCACTTTCTTTTTTAACATAAATGTATCATTTTCTTTCCGTCTGCCAACTTTATATCATAAAACCAAATTTAAAATCACACCATTCAAGAACGGAGATTAAATGAAATGACTGAAATGATTTTGATTTCTTGATGGAAATAATATAAGTCGAAACATTCAGATTTGAATTGCATCATTTCACTTGTAACAGTTCAAATCTAATTTAACATATGGTTTGAAATTTGTATTCACATCGTAACATCCTGAAAGGAGCTTCGTCGTCCAATGACTGCCGCAAGTGGCAAGAGGGACACTGTGATCAATAGAACGTACCGTCTTGGTTCATGTAACAACCTCTTCTAAAGGAGGTGCGTCCAGACACACCAGTGAACTCGTTGAATAGACTGGCTACATCATCACTGCTATGTTGCCGTTTTCCTGAGTCAATCACTTCTCCACATAACTACGATAGCCTACCCAACGTTCGCTTGCTACTGATTTCGTCTCATAAATTCTACAATAGATAATCGTCACTAAAATATATATTTTGAGATCTAACAGACGTTAATGCAACAATTAAAACATTAAATAATTTTAAACGAGAATTAAGAAAATTTAATTTTAATACCAGTAGTAAGATTTACGACAATTATCTGAATGATTTCTGACTGAATTTCATACATTGGATTATTTTTTACGGCATTTATGTTTTCATGAGTGTCTCATCTCTGTCTTTATTTTAAAAGATAAAAAAAATAATTAAACTTACAATAATATTTATAGGGAAAAAAATGCGAAAGAAGGAATATCATAGCAAAAAATTAAAGGAAACTCGAATCTTCAGTCCGAAACAGCATTGCTTAGTATTGTAGACCGTCTATCTTTATTTTAAATTTTTCTTCAATATAAACAAGCGATAGCATGCACACAGAAAATTTATTAATCGTCACCATGTGCTAGAATTTACATCCAGTAATTGAAACATATTATATTTTATGATATTAACTGAAACATAAAAATATATCTATACGTATTTAAATATATTTTTACAGAATATTGTAAAATATATTTAAGTATGTGTTTTAATTAATTAAAATGAGAGAAAAACTGTTCAGAAATAAAATTAACCGAAATAATTACCAAAAAGCTTATTTTCTAATTTCTAAAGAAGTGGAAAAACTGATCTTTTGCAATAATAAACTTCAGATTTATCGGGGGGGGGGAGGGTTGTATTTATCGATTTTACTAGATTCAGCGATCTGCCTTTTAGAGTGCTCTTCAAGATTTTTAATCATATACTTCACGATTTACAAATAGGATACCAACCCAGAAACATTGTCATGTTAAAAATAATCCACCATTATAATATTAAGGAAAATCTAAAGATTATAAGTATATATATATATATATATATATATATATATATATATATATATATATATATATATATATATATATATATATATATATATATATATATATATATATATATATATATATAACTTTTCGTTATTACATTTTGCTTGATTTAACACCAATAAAAATCATACGTAAGTTCCAAACGTTATGTTATAAACTCTAGAGACTAAATTATCTGACAACTTCAATAGTTTTTCTTTGTATACTCCAAATACATGATAGAACAACTAAAATTTTTCTTTGAGATTCGCTAATACTATGTACTACATATTGTGGAAACCTATTTGGCTTTAATACAATTTTTTTCTTCTTCTGCAGAATGTATCACAATAATTTAGTATGGAGTTCAGAGCCATCAACTCCAGCACATCGCTTCGCTATCTTGGAAAAAGCCGAACAAAAACCATGAAACCGATCTCTTTCACACAATAACCACTATGGTTGTGCACATCACAATAGTACACATTGTGATATATTTGCCCACACTTCCAGAGTCACGTGGGAAAGTCATCTCCACCCCTCTTACGAAAAACATCATCTGCGCGATGGCTGTCATCTGCTTCGGGTGTCTGCATGACACATGCTTCCCTAACAAAACAGCGTGGCGAGCAGGAGTGGCTGCAAAAAAGAATAATAAAGGCTGTGTCGAATGACATGTGATAGGTTCATTTCTTTCTTCTACACTGCCCCCCCCCTCATGTAGGTTAGTTAACAAATAAAAAATCGTTTGCAAACGAATCGCGTTTTGTCATCTGTTGTTTCTTTTCATCTAGCTTTTCAATGTACATTTTGTCTGATGCGTGCTTTCAAAAGCGTCGATGAAATGAGTGATACGAAGCAGGCGGTTTGGAGCCAATCGAAGGCAGGAAAGGTAAGAGGTGGCGTGGATATAGGCGAGCTGGTGATAGGAGGACGACTTCTGTAGATGCAGTCATGACAATGGAACAGTTAATTGCAGAAAAATCTTCTGACACTATTATTTTTCATTAATAAAAAGGGAAATAAGCAACCAGAATGATAGTTCTCTAAATTATTTGAAATACATGTAACAACAAACGTCAAATCAAAAACGTACGGACAAACGCTTCCCACATTTTCCAATCTTTTTCTAACTAGTTCAAATGGACATTTGGAATTTTCTCTCGCATTATTTGGTTTTAAATTTTAATTTCTTGCGTACCAAAATATTGTCATCATCAGAAAATCGGATCTCTAGATTTTGATGAATCTTAGATTTCCATGGGTTATAAAATCCTTTTTGGAAATACTTTTGAACCCAATCACTCAAAAATATAAAGAGAGAAGACGCTAAGATTTTGTGTTCGGTTTTCACATAAAAATGGTAGATTTCTGTCAAGTTTTTAGATGACGCTTGTTAACAGAAAACTATTCGTTCAGTTTAAATAATTCAGTTCGTGATAATTCAAAAATGTAGCAAGTCAAATGGATCAAAAATTTCGCATATAGCTATATAACGAGAATATTCGATTGTTATTAAATCCTGGAACTAAAACATCAAACAGTTTGTGTTGTTTCCGTTTATTTTAGAATATGAGAACGCAATAATTTACAAAAGCAACGAACTAGATTTATGAAATTTGGTTTGTTGTTGCCTTATAATTGAACATATTTGTCAAATTTTGGATCTGACTACGAAGAGGAAGAAGTCCAAATATATATTTCATTTTCTTAATTGCACTGCTTCAGTTAAAAGAAAGAATTGCCGTTCTATGCAAAAAAGTAGAGACCATCTGCATGCATGACGTTATTGCATCATGATACGTCAGTGTTCTCACATGTTAATCTTTATCCGAAGTTCAAATCAATTGTATAGAAAGAACGGATATGGAAATATGGAGAAAGCTCAGATATCATAACAGCTTCTTAATTCAAAAAACATGAAGATATTGGCATAATTTGTTTCATTTAAAAAATTCATTAACTCTAAAATCGAAAAACAGAATTATTTAAAAATAAATGCACAAGTAAACTGTCCAAAATCTCCAAATTTAAAATAAATTCTTTCAAATCATAAATATTTGGCCAAAGTATAAAAGACATCAGTTTAAGTAACCAATCTTTGATAGAGTTTAAAGCTGACTAAAAGGAGTATGAAATAAATATTTTTATTTTATTGAATATAGTATTTTAAAATTAAATATTATATTAATATTCACTGATAACATTTTCGTTATCATTAATTTTTGTCAGTCAGATCATTTTCCATTGAAGCTTGTGGATGTACTTGAATATGTTTTTAATAATTATTGGATTCCTTAGGCTGTGATTGTGGTTTCTGAAAAGGTGACTTGAAAATACTAAGACCTACAGGAAAAATGAGGTTAATGATATAGCAAATCTTTAGCATCGGCTACTAATTCGAAATGATTAATTTGTTAAGCTTTAAACGGCAGGTTAAATTTTAATTTCACTTTTTTTTAATTTACTCTCAATCAGTTACATATTTTTATTAAAAAATAAGTGACAATATAGCCAATCATCTTGCCGTATTTAACAATAAAGATTATTTTTGTCGTATGGGTAATTCCAAATAACATCTATATTTGGATTTTCAAAGTTATAAATTCTTATATAATAACTACATTATATAATACTATTTTTAAAATAATAAAAATGCAGGGAAAAAAATCTTCAGTATTTTAAAATATTCAGTTAAAAAACAAAGATAACAATTCTTAAAAACAATTTTAAAAGTGAAAATGAAGAAGTTTTAAAAAGCAGAAACAGTGAAGTCGCGATGATCCGAGGAAGACAATATCTAATCAGTGTAGTATCAATTTCGCCATTTTTTTGAAATGAGATGGAATTCTGCAGCCCAGTTTTTTATCGGAATGGCTAATTAAAACATAACTGTTCAATTTGCTGTTACCAAAGCGAAAGATAAAGCATGCATAACAATAGCACCACACCGACCATCTCGATGCTTAGTCTTGACTGAATTCGGTGACAAATGATTTTACGTTTTAATGAAACCGGGAGAGACGACTGCTGCTTAGCAGCACGTAATGAATGCTCGGCGCCCGCACCTGATACAGTGCATAGCTCAAGATAATCAGGAGAGATAGGATTGTACCCGAGCCCTGGCATATCTTTTCACGCTCCGTTTCGTCAGATTAGTTGAGCCCCTGCCTCATTCCCATTCAAACCCCCCTTTGATCTCAAGGGGACCGATTACCCCCTTGCATCATACAAACAGGTAGAAGGAAACCGCTTCGGCTTTGAGAATGCTACATGGATACACATAGTGATACAGAAACACAGTCTTCGGCGAATCACAGCCCTATGAAGCTTCGATTGATTCACTGAAGATTCATAAAGCAACTGGTTTGGTTTCGGGTACGGACAGCACTTAGAGAATTATCAGGAGGCTTGCTGTTGAATTATCCATTTAGAATGTGCAGTGGCTCCTCTGGTGTTTTTGATGTTGACGATATGGTCCCAAAAAAGTAACAAAGGCTTAGGATAAATGAATTGCGATTAAACACTTGTGCATTGCGCTGTTTTTAAATCGATATTATGTTCATGAAAATCCATCTGGTTTCGATAAAAAATTATATTTATTCGAAATACTTTTATATATATATATATTATATATATATATATATATATATATATATATTAATGAAGAATTAATAGTATTAAACTTGATAGAAAATACTGGATTCCTCTTTCATATACACAATCTCACATCAATCTCATACAATGACTGCTATACGCTGATGGCCCGTTCAACAAAAATAAATAAGTAAATAATAATAATGATGACGAAATAAAATAAATTTTGAGGGTATATAATTTGTCAAGAGCTTTGCAATTTACTTGAGAAGTTAATGATAGGACGAGAATTAAGAATTCTTAAGTGCACAGAAAAGAATCGCAAGAAAAGGAAATGTAATGATTTCATATCTATATAATCCTTCAATTTCATATCAATATTTTATTTAACTGCATATCTATACAATCACTTCTAAGGAACAAAGCAATCCAATAATTTAAATACAAATAATAGTAAATTAAAAAAACCTTAATGAAAAATTTCTCAAAGTACCTATCCTACCATTAAAAATTTTGATTTTATTTACTAATGTCACTTGAATAGTTTTTGTGTTACTTGTGTTAATAAAGAAACGTCAGATTTCGTACTACTTAAATAGATAACAATTTTGTGTAAATTTTAACATTCTCACATTTTACCATTGCAAAAATGCATGATTTTCAGTGAATTTTAAAACCATTAAAATATCAATTGTGGTCATCTTGATATCTAGCAATGTACTCACTAAATTCTTTAAAAGAAATTCTTTAAAGCTAGCATTTTATTAAAATGAAAAAAACGATCTTGCAACTGAACTTTCTATTACCGATCCATTTAAACAATTTCTATTAGGTTTTCTTTTCGTTTCAACATTTGTATCATATCTGCGGATTTTAAGCCAAAATAACGTGTAGAATTGCGGTAATCAAACTTTTGTGTTTTTGAGTTAACGCGCATAGAGAACAACTGGTAGTGAAGGCATAGATAGAATAGATGTGGAATTTAAAACTCGTCTAAAATTCCGGTGATAAAACAGTACATCACATTTCATATATTTAATGTTTTTTTAAACATTTGGCACACATCTACAAATTTGATATTAAGAGCACATATAAAATTTTAACCGACTAGCTAGTTGTATTTTTTGTACTCTCGAACACTTTTTTTTTTAATTATTATTCGTACATAAAAATGAAATCTAAGTATTTATGAACGATGGACAGAAAATTTGGACAAGAAGCATTAATTAATGATATGATGGAAGAAATTTCTAAAACGCATTTTCACATTTTTTACTGACTATCTTTAACTTTACCAAATTTTCTGAATTATTTTCCTTTGATTATGTCCAAGAATAAGATGCATGTCCTTTCAACAATCTCTTGACCTTGAACTTAAGGCATTCGATCCCATTTAAAGTCGGAACAGTTGAGGGATCCTGTTGTAATTTAATGCAGCGTGTTTTACTAAGATGCAACGCATTGAAATGCTGACGTTATTTTTCATTATAATTGCTACAGACGATGTAGGGGTGGTGAGTGGAAAAAATTAATTTTCACAATGCTCCATCTGCAGCGGACATTTCTTTAACAACCCCACGAATCGGTTGTCACCGGACTCGATCACGCAACATTTGCCACGCGAGTCCGGCTAACTATCCGGGCGCTTAGCCATAACGCCGCAGCTGTTACTGGAATGTTAAGTAAAGAATTTCTCTTCGAACGATTTATGGCGTGTTATGCTCGTTTGGTGACGAGCCGCCGTTGGGAAGCAGAATACTTCTACCCCTTCACCTTTTATGAGAGAAATTTAAAAAAAAAAGTTTCACTCACAGCTGCTTTGAAACTAAAGCGAAATAATTGACTTACCATCACAGGAGTATTATGGCATTAAAGAATAAACTAGAATCTATACATAGCATGGCTTATCATAATTCGGTATGGAAAACAACAAGCGCAAATAGAGACGGTTTCTGATTTACCGTAAAGTCTCGACACAAGAAAAACAAATCTTTCTGTTTTATGTAAACATCATTTATATTATAAAGAAAACAGAAAGGCAAACGTCCAATTAAGACTTTCATTCGTAGAATATTTTTTTTATTAACGTCCCGTTTTGGAGTAACACTAGCGCTATTTTGGGATGCACGTCATTCATTTCAGCCATAGTCAAATGACGAGGATGGTCCCTGGGTTGAACAATTCATTTGATAAACTTTTAAATGGGAAGTTTTTTGCTTTATATTTCTTTTTAGACAAAAAAAAATTATTCAATTTTTAAAACCTTTTGACATTTGATTAGAATATTTTAGTTTCATAGATGCTTTATCAACCTTTTTCCCCCCCAAAAAATACAAAAATATAACTATTTTAGTGCGTTTTTTCAAAAAATGTACCTTAAATGTCGTTAAATGTCGATACATAATTGATACAATCTTTAGCATCAGAAAACGATATGTGATGAATATTATAAGGCATATTCTAAATACAATCCATACAGTACGAATCATACTAAATAGGGAATTACGAATGCATGAAAAAAAAATCATCTAGTGTTTGACCAAAACTATTATCTCCTAATTTCTGGCTGAAACTTTATGTCAGAAGCAGAGATAAAAATAAGCACACAGAACTGATGCAATGGTAATGAAATTAATATTTGATGAGATTTCAAACTGTTATACTGATGTCGAAACGATGTTTATATTTTCATATTTCCTGTTGAGGACAATTGATCTGCTGTGGATTTAATGCATGCTAGAACATTATAAATATAAGAGTATTGGCCATTCAGTTAGAAATGCAACAATATGCGAAATAAGACAGGAACCTTTATATACTATTATATGATGAAGCACTATTACATGACAAAGCAATATATCAAATTATAATATATTCTTCCATGAATAGTAAAATGAGGCATAAAATTTAATGAAAAAATTTTCTTTAAATGGTAGGTTGGTTAAAAAAAAACTTGTGTCAAAAATATCTTTAAAGTGGATTCGAATACAAAGTTATACTGATGAAGAGTACGAATGTTGTAATAATGCTCTTTTGAGAACAGTCATATAATGAAAAAAAAAAATGTTCTCAAAATCTTGCAAGATGATAGATTAATTTTAAAAAATTGGACTACAATTAAGTCATTCAACCGTAGTGCACTGAATTCGAATAGCAGGGTTACAGTAAACCCATGCAAAGTTGATTAAATGATTTTAGAATAGTTACAAAAAGAATTTTAAAGAGTTATATTGATCCAAATGACGGAAACCACAAACGAAACTCAGTACACATGAAGAATCGGAATACAAACCATCCAGTGTGCTGGCCCAAAGTCAGTAAGAATTTGGTTTATAGAATCTTTCATTAAAGACACATTTTGCTCTCCTCTCGAAGTTGCAAATTTTTTTAGAGTAATGCTCTGTCTCTCGATAAAAAACCAACACAAACGCAAACTTCCTCCGAAGGGATGGCAAAATTGTCTTCTGTACGGGCGTTAATGACGATCGCTTTTCTCCCTATGTAAGGACATTTGCGGAGTTTATTTAAGTGCGGCTAATGGACTGTTGGACACAAATCCGCGTCATACCAGGGTCCTGGCTAATATCTCACACCTCATTAGCACCGAATTTCGCACTGACGGCTAATGCCTCTCCTCGTTCCTTATACGTCTCGGCGGAGGAATATAGTTCCCGGGGTCGATGATACCTTGGAAATAACTGATTGGCGGAGAAAGTGGGTGGACAGAACCCCCAAAAATAAGTGTTCCACGAGAGCAGCGGTTGTGACAAGGGCCGCTTTTTCATTTCCTTTCCTGTTTGTTCGGGTATTATTCTTTACGCGTCATTTGCTGTTGACTAAATGAAGAGAAGGGGTTGTGGAGATGAAGAGATTCTTTCTTCTTCTTCTTAACAGTTTGCTCTCGGCGATAAATTGCAGCAAGAAACACCGCGCTTATGCCATCTGGGGATGATAGTTTTTCAGGGGAAGAAAAAGCCAAGATTTCAAATTTTACTTTTTTGTTGAAAAAGGGGTGGTAAAAACGATTGTGTGTGATTTACCTTTAGATATTCTGGGGAAAAGTATGTATTGATGTTTGCTATCTTAAAAGCATTCGAGTGTGGAGAGAGATGCCGTTCGCTGGCTAATAGACAAAGGGGGGGGGATACAAGAGGAAGATATCTGAAGTATTTTTGGTGCAAAAGAATTCAGATCGTTTTTAAAAGCTTTTATTTCACTTGAATTGTTTAATATTCATAAAGAGAGATCGTAATCGATTTTTCGCTAATTTCCTGTTATGCTAGAATGTTGTAACTGTACACGTATAATTCTTATGGAAATAATTTTAATGTTTATAGAACATAAATTATTGGTTAATATGCGATAAAATTAAATTTTTTTTCCATACGAGTGTAGCCATTTAAGAACCTTCTCATTTTCAACATTAGCAATTAAAACTGAAGAAATTCTGCTGCTTAGAGCATTAATAAAAGTTAGTTTTCTTTAAAAAAATTTAATTAATTATTAAGAACTGTTTATGGATTTATTTTCAATTCCATAAAAAAGCAACAACACATTTTAGTTTGAAAAGGCATCGTTAATACTCAGTTGTTTCTTTTAGTTAGTATTATTCTTTTACAGCAATTTAAAATCATTCAAGCAAAAAAAAAAAAAAAAAAAATCTGCTTTTGTTTATCAGAATGGAAAGTTCTAAGGAGAGCCAGAAAAGATAATTTCGATTTCATTTCACAATGCAAAAATCTCAATCAAATAAATGAAATAAATTTCTTAAATTCTACACATAAGAATAAATGCCATAAAAGGAATTTTTAAGCAAATATTTAAGTTAGTGAGTTGAAAATTAAATTTCTAAAATTTTATTTATTACCCATTTTACCTTCAATTTACAAATGGATATTGTATCATGGAAAAAATACATTTTGCTTAAATTTATCAACAGATGGCGACGCTATTTGGAATCAAAGTTTAATTTAATTTATTAATTAAAATTCTAGAGATATTAAATTATAATATCTCTATTAAGAATATACAAGTATACTAAGTTTCCAAATTCTAGTGAAAGAAAAGGAAAAAGTAGTGAAGTGAAAATAATAAGTAAAAGTGAAAGAAAAATCGCTCTCAAAATTTTACCAGCACAAGAGTAAAGCAGTCAAGTTAAAAGAATGTCATTTTAAAAACTATTATTTTATCATTAAATGTATTATTGTACTCAAATATGATTACGATGACGGAGAAAGGGTAATTTGCTCTTGATTATTCCTTGGAATTTTTTTTAATAATTGCTGGAAGTTGTGCCCAGTGAGATAGGCAGTGTCCACAGATCTCATTGAATATCATTTAGTTTGTTTCGTCTTCCATCCTACAATTCTCACAAATCAAAACTACAACTCAAAATGGAATTTACACAAACAGTGATCTACTCATGGAAAAAGATTGCCAAATACAAAATAAAAAAAGCAGGAAGAAAATATTATCAATACCTTATAACTTGTATTGAAATGAGAATATAATGAATCAGTATAAATAAAAAATTATTAAAATTGTAGACCTCAGCTCAATGAACTTTGCTAAAACCCGGATAAAAAAATGTAAATAAAATGAAAAATTTATGAATTGATTACTAATTTTTCTTGATGCTTGGCTTTATCCTCGAGTAGATTCTATCTCTCCATCAAGAGAACTAGTTCCTCCCACTAAATATTTACATTGATAGCGGCGGTCACTTATGGAATATGATTTGATAGGGAATATTAATTGATTACACGAGGAATCTGGCGAAAGTTTGGAGTTTATATTATTCTTGGCAATGTGAAGCGATAAAAGCGATGATCTTCGTTCTTCTCGCTTTTGTAGCAGGTGCACGTGTCTTTATATTCGCTTAGTTTGCTTTTTTTAAAAAATAATTTTTACCTTTTTACTGGTTAAAATTAGTTTATGTTATTTTATATTATTAACTTGTTATTTTTTATTCCTGTCTCTTAAATCTTGACATCTTTTAAAAGGAATTTTCAATTTAAGTGAAGGTAAACAATTAAATCGCACGAATGTAAAATCTGCTTCTATTTAAGTTTAGGTCCTCTGCATGTACAGATAATTCATCTTACAAATCTAATATTTTTGCATTTAAACTTTGGAAGATTAGTTATGTTTTCAAAAGTAGTGTGTACACATTAAAATTAAATTTAGATATAAACTAATTTTAGTTTTTTTTTTAGTCGAATAGTTACTAATTTCGTATTTGGGAAAACGTATGATTCAGAGAAAGTAAATAAATATAAATTCCAAAAAGATTATAGATATATTCAGTAATAAACCTTTTCGTTGATATAAAAATATAAGCGCACTTTTTTATTTGATTATTTATTATACACTCTAAGAAATTACTGAATCTGAATTCTCACGCTGCAAGCGAAGAGATAAAAAATCCCTAATGTCCACGCATTCATGAGATACTTAAGATTCCCTTCCCTGAATCGACACGTGTCAAAGAAATCTTTAAAATAAGCGCTTAGTAAAAGCTCTAAGGGAAAAACTTCTCGCACTTTTTTCGTCTGTTCTTGTGCGTATTCCATCTACCTTCCCATGTAAACGACCATGCTCTCCCGTGGAAAAATAGATTGAAGCTAGTTCCGAATCTGTCTTCTCTTCGGCCACGCATCTGCAAAACTAGTTTACATATGGATATATATGTTTTGAAAATGGACAGGAAATGTTACTTGTCGAAATCTTCAAATTGCCTTTGCATTTTATTGATTTTACTGCTTGTGCTGATGCGTGGACTTAACGTTTGGAAAATAAAGTTAATTTCCAAACATTGAAAGAGTGGTGTGCCTATGAGTGATAAAATAAAAACTTTAAATAAGAGCCATTCTTACTGTCCTTTTTTCCTGGTATCCATGATTCAGTGAAAATTCAAGTTACGTTGAAATACTGGGGAATCTGTTATTTGTCTTTTTTTATTAACCTATTGGCAGAAAAAATGATACATATCATATTTACTGGCTTGATTTGAATAGAAATAATGGGGTCCAAGATTTTAAATGGCGCATTAGGAATGAATGACGCATAGGACTTGCTGAGAGTATTAAAATGAGTTATGTTGATTTATTTTTTGTTGGATTACTTGTAGCATGCAGAACCGACAGAAATTGAAAAGAAACATTCTGATAAGTTGCTAGCACGATTAATGAATTTCTCCATTTTCATAATAGGAACTTGAAATCGTTTCCAAAAGGGATCGAAGCTAAAAAAAGAATCTGAATTATGCCCTTTCCGTACTATCACTTTGCATTTATATATAGTAATTGACTTCAAAGTTATTCAGCGAATCTGTATGATAAATTAAGCTGCATTTCTAGATTAAAAAGTAAAATTTCAATCAATAATGAATTCTCAATGTATCTGAAAAAGAATCTTAGTTTCATCTAAACATTGCTGGTGTAAGGATGAGAGTGAAAACTGAAAGACGATAAAAAAAAAAAAAAAATATTCTTCCTTACGTTTGGTTGAAGCCTCGTGGGACATTACGACATAATGCAGTTGTCGCAAACAGAAAGAGAATTTTTATTTAACTGAATCATTCGAGCAAAAATGAAAACAGAAATAAAAGTTTAACATTTTTATGTAAAAATATGAATCTCCAATACATAACAGGAATTTCAAAATCTGAATATGAAATGCTACAGCAAAATGAGGTAAGTTCGAAAAATAGTGTATTTCTTGATTTATGTCGTATACATCCATTTCTAATATTTTTGAAAATTTTACTTACTTTAATAGTTTATCGAAAGCTATTAATTTTATTACATGTAAGTTTTATTTTTTGAGAAAACTTCCGATTAATAAGTACAAATAAATATCAATAATAAACCAAAAGTCAAAGAATATGAATTTTACAATACTAATAAATGATTAACAGCTGAAATATATCACAAATTATACTGTTGTTGTTCAAAAAAAATTTTCATTTTATAATTTAATCAATCGTTTCCGATGAAATTTTTTTTTCCTAAGGCAAATGAAAGGAGGACAAATACTATTTGGGCCTTGCTTCGAAGATTAATGTTAACAAGATCAATGCCATAATCTTAAAGTTCCTATTTTGTATATAAAAATATAAACTATGAATGTAGCATGGAATCCTAGAAATGTAGAAATAATTAATTCTACAATGAGGGTTGAAATGTCATTTAGACGAATTATTCTAATTTAATAAATACGTAGGTTTGAGATGTTATTTCAAAGTTTCACGAATGTCGAACACGTTTCGAATTAAAAATTGGCAACGCAAATAACAGTGGGCCATGCTTAAGAAATCGCAGGGCATAAAATTGTAAGCGGCTTGACTTCTACAAATAATACATATAATATTCAAAAAAACATATTTTATGCGTATATTTGTCATTTCAACTATTCTCAAATGAACCATGTTCAATGTTATTCATTTTTCAAATGCGATTAATAAATATATTTAATTTCATCAAATGATGTATAAATTATTTCTTTTAGGAAAGATATTGTTTATTAAATTTCTTACATAGATAAGACGAATGTTCTAAAAAAGTATCATATGCATTAGACATTTAGTCATTCATTTTATTAAATTAAGTCAAGAAATGCTATTATTCCGAAAGACACCAGCACCAGGCAAAGGATTAGAATGAAATCGAAAGCCCCAGAGGAATTGAATCGAATTAAAATTTGCAAACAATATATATAAAAAAATTATATTATTTTACAATTTTTTTTATAAATTATGAAGGTTTTTTTTTTAACAATTTGTAATAAGACAAAATACTTTACAAATATTTTCTTACATTACAATCTCAAATATTCTATTCTACAAATATCATTGTTAAGAAACGTAATTAAATACAATAATTAAAATAAACTTGAAATACCATACAAAGAAAACAGGGTGTTTTGGATTCATCAAGATTCTAAATTTTGACAAGATATTAACTATCAAAAAATTCATAATGATTGTTTGAAAGTTATAACAATGACATAGCATTAACTTAAACTCAAAATAACCGTTAGGATTTTTAAAATTTTGTTTTATCTAAACCTTTAATGCACCAAAAATTATACAAATGACAGAAAACTTTGCAAGAAATCCAAAAAAAATGTATCTTCTTAAAAGAAAAAAAAAATTAAAAAAAAAACGTTTCCTCTAACAGAAAACATTTTTTATAAATTGAAGTAAGATTATTTCCCATTAGAGCGTAAAGAATTATCTTAATTATACAGCAAGACACTTTAAGGATTCGCTGTTTTTAAAAAACAGTTAGTTTCTCGCAAAACTGCAATTTTTCAGCGATGTATATATTTTGTTGGTCAAAGAAAAGCTTTCTAACAAGCAATTTCCGTCACTAACAAGCAATTAAACGACCTTAAAAAGGTCACCTTCTGTTGTTTTATTCATTAGCGAACTGGAATATCTGTCGTGCGCTTAGCGGAGAGGAGCTTATCAGTTTGACTACGAATAGTTAGTTATTTGGGGGAAAACATTTCTCCCCTGCTAGTATGGTAATTAGAAACTTCTTTTTCGTGCAAATGCTATAGGAATTCTTTTTTTTTTTTCCCTTAATTCATTTCATCTATGTGATTCTGTTTATTTTTCTCAATGAATCTCAGAGGTACTGTCAATGTTCAAGACAAGATATTTTAAAATTGTTTAATTATATGACATGTGCTACAGTTTGTATATTATTTGTTGGCTGTTATAAAACAGTTTTTGGGAGAAAGAATGTTTTCTACTAGAACGGTAATTAGAAATAAGAAAATAATCAAAATGTGCCCTTTTTTCATGCACTTCAAGAATTTATTTTTTCTTTTCTTTTCCGCTAAAATATTTATTACTTATTTTTCCTGCTGATTTCAGAGGTTCTCTGGACGCTATTTCAAAATTATAGTCTACTTAAACGAATTATATTACAATGTGCATATTAGTTAATAATTATTACAAAGCAGTTAATAGGAAGAAATAATTTTCTTTTTCTGCTGGACCGATAATTAGAAACAATTAAACAACGAAAATGCTGTATTTTTTTTACACTGAATAAGATTCGTTACAATAAAAATTCGCTGTTTCTTTCTTTCAACTGATATTGCTTTTATTACTTATTGATCATAGAGATATCAAGAATGCTTAAAGAAAGGTAACTAAAATTACTATGCAATAATTTGAGATACGCCAAGAGCTTCTATATTATTTAGTAATTGTTTATAATGTCGGTTTCATTTTAAAAACTTCCTTGCGCTACCTTTACAAAAAAAAAAAAAAAAAAGTTAAGAAACAACTGCTAGGTGACAGGATTGACAAAATACCAAGGGTCTAGTTTAGGGACCTTTACCAAAAACCTTGTTACAATAACAAAGATCCCTAGAGATTGCTATTGTCCAATCTCAATGCTCCAATACCGAAAGAAAGAAAGTTTTTTCAAGAAATGAAGTATTTTAAAAACTACTTACTAATAATGAAGAAATTTTTAAATGTAAAACGTTTTTTCTGAAACTCTGTAATGTCTTGTTACTTTCGGCAACAATATGTGTTCTATGTGTGTGTGTGTGTGTGTTTTTAAATCTAAACAGAATAAGACAATATTTTGCTTTTCAAAATGCTAAGAACACTTTACTGTCTAACGTTAGTACAAAACTAATGCTTTGTCACTTTGCGTGCTGATAAAAATACTTTAAATTGTTATATAAATATAATTCTCTTACCTCTGTTATTACATAATAATCATGAATTATCTGTTTTTACAGTATTTTTACCTAGAAACTGGCAATCAAGCTAACCTAATATTTCATTTTTAATTCAATTTTTTTAACAACTGGAAGCATAACCAGTGCTTTCCCACTATATCACCAAAATCTCAATTGTTTCTTTGCTAACATTAATAACATAAAACAAACTTGTTTCCAATACCTGTAACTGAAAATTCATAAACTATGAAGTTTTTAAACTTAATGAATTCAGATAAAGAAGTTTTCGATAATTTGTAACTCCCATTCAAATGCTCATTTACAATTAACCTCCAGAATTTTATGCTTAGAAGACACACTTATCGATTAGACTACTTAATTAAATTCTTTATTTTTTTTAAAAAGTTCTTTGAGCAAAAATTCCTAGTAAAATCATTGCTTAATTCATTCAGTGTTTTCTTTAAATAAAAATAAAGTGTGTTTCTATGATTCTCTTATTAGTAACAAATATTATTACAACTACATTAAGAGCATACTGCTATTCATTTTATAAGAATGTCGAATTTGCCATTTTATTTTATACTATTATATACAACTTATATAATTTACGATCACTATTTATTTATGCAGTAGCCAATAAATTAAGCCTTTCTAATGTAAGATCTGTATTATTCACTAGATATTATTGTATCTGTAATCAAAATGGAGTTTGTCATGATCTAATTAACTCGTAATTTTTCTGTCAATCTTTTTTTAAAAAAAATATCTAAGCAACATCTGTCATTTTCAGTGCAACGCTATCTATCAATACTTTACTTAGGTTTCCCTGCAATAACATTGATTGTATTCCATTGCTACATTGCTTATTCATTTAGAATAAAAATTATTATTGTCTCTCACTGACTGTATTCATAAGATCTAGTATAAATGTTTTGAAAAAATCAGTGTTATTGATAAGTATGTATTATTTGTAAATATATTTGCTTCTCTCACTGCACTGCTTCACTTATCTTTTGCTTTATTTATTTACTTTTTATGATTTATTTATTTATTTTGCTGTTTTCAATTTCCTTTACACCCGACACATATGATATGAGTCCTTTGAACGAATAGTTTTGTAACAGCTATTTGAATTCTTAATTTTTTTAAAAATTTTTAATTATAAGCTCTTTGAAAGAGTACCGCCACTTTTGGCGCACACCTAATCATTATTAGAATATTTTGCTTCTTAGATACAATAATCAGGAAGAGTTTCACAATTCAAAGTCTTTTTGCTGATCGAAAGTTGCCTTTGTTTTTTAACTATTATCAATATAAATCATTTGTATACACGTTAAAGTAGCAGCGTCGTTCTTTAAAAACTTTTTGATCAAATGAAGCTGTTTGAGAAAGAGGGGGAAAGGATGATTTTTTTACCGGGCCATATGAAAACCATCGTAGTGGGTGTGGTTGCTTTTCCTTCTACTCATAATCAGGCAACTGATAGGAAGAACCTTCGAGGTTTCGAGTATGTTCTGGTATTAATAATTTGCGAAAGACGAGATTTTTATGACCTCAACACAGTCTAAATGGCTTCTTTACTGACATTTATAACGAAAAACAAACATACTTCCAGCACAATGAACGAAAATTCAAGAATTATTACGTTTCGTAAACATTATAAGTTAGTGAACACAAACAAATGCATTTGATCCAATGAATCGCTGAAATTTCTAAAAAAAACAACCGAACTCACATTTATTCATGAAACCAGAATTAATTGAAGTAAATGTCATTAGTTTTATAAAATTGACTATAATTACTATTAATTGCAAAAAAAAAAAAAAAAAAAAAATTGTGTTGAATGTTTTTGAAAAAGGAATAAGATTGCTTGATTGTAATTTCATGTTTTGTAATTCTATAAATTTTAATTAAAATCAGCAGCTTATGCATCAGTTTAATTTAATAAACTATTTAGCTTTTTCTAGCTTATCTCTTTAAGAAGAAATATTTAACCATTCATTTCGATTGAATCTTGAATTTTATTTAATGAGTGTTTCTTTCTTCTCTTCCTTTTTCTCTCTCTATTGTTTTGACCTTTTTTTATCCTAAAGAATTATTTTACAGGCGAGATTTAAAATTCAAACATTCATTCAGAGATAGGGAATATTTATTATGCTGCAGTAAAATATACTGCAATCACAATGTAATAATAGAAATCATTACCGTTAAAAATTTTTACATCATCATCCCTGATTTTCAACTGTATATTTCAAATTCATTTTCCCTATTAAAAAGTTTCGTAAAATTTTAAAATAAAAAAAGGTATACTAAAAAGCATTTTTTAATAGAAACTCAATAGGTCATACAATAAAGAAAAAATAAATAAATAAAAACATGCGATTGGAGCTTTTTTAATGAGAGCCAACTGCATCTCTCTGGCATATAGTTATACAGGATGTTCTTGAATTCATGCAAAAAACTGCAGATAAAATATATAAAGAAGAATTTTTAGTTAGCAATTCGGGGTCAGGAATAAAAAGTGTTGAGAAAAAAATAGTCAAGTGTTGACAAGTAAGGAGAAGGGTATAAATTTAAATAATATTACAGTAATTGCTCGAATGCGCCCTCTCCAGCATCAGTGCAGACCAATATTGATTTTGTCTTGCGCCCAATCTCTTTCGACGATGCCAGATACTTCAAGAATGACTGAAAGTTTTGCAATGCAGAGTCGATTGGAGTCACGTAAATACTGCATTTTCTCAACTTTCTTCTACTCACATTTGCTTGCTCCGCAGTCCATTTCCGACCTCATATGAAAAATGCTTCTTTATACGCATTTCACCTATTCTTAAATTTTAGCCCATGAATTCATGGACACTCTGGCCATGCAAATTTTGTTTTATATTATGGATCAATGATTACTAAAATGGCACACTTTTGAAATGTTTGAATAAATCGAAAATGACATCATCCCCTGTTATTTACAAATATCATTTAGTGAGCAAACTTCTTATCTGCATCCATGTTACCTTAATCGTTATAAAATACTATTGAATGAAAGATGAATGGATTCGCATCACATGTTTCTGTGCGTTTTGAAGCTCCATGAACAAATTAAAGTTAAATTCAATGTTAACTGTATAATTTCATTCATTCATCCATCCATTATTTGAATCTAAAACTAAAACGTTTTCAAATATAACAATTAATTAGAATTGGAACTATTTTAGTGAACAATGCTATGAACAGGAGTTGTGATGAAATGTAGGCTATACATTAAAATTTAATTTCACAAAATAACAAATGACGGTTTTAAATAAAATGTGGCTTGCAAACCATTTCTCCAGTTTTTCTTTTTTCCGCAATTTTGTAAATCAAGACTTTGTCATGAAAATGTGTTTTTAACATCGCGCCAATCAGTAAATAATTTATTTGCTTCTATTTTAAGCCATTACTTTTTTCATTAAAATTTAAGGGCAATTGAAGATTATGGATACTTTTTAAGTCACAATATTTCTGTAAAATTTACTTTAATTTGCTATAACGTACATAAATTAAAAGATTTAAGTAGTATTAGTCATTTTATGCTTGCGAAATGCTTAAAACTACTGCGTCCTTTTTGCATACACACCCGGATGCTATTCGCCCACCCTAGCAACAACACCCAACAATCACACGACCGAAACAACGATTAGTTCGCGAAAAACAGCAATCTCGCTCAACCCTTCGCTTATTCCGTCCAATTTCACTTTTAAATAACTAAGTCTCAAAAATGGTAAAAGCAAAACTAAAAAAACAATTTCCAGTAAAGACCACACTTCCCACTGACACAGTCTTTCCAAGCCGTAAAAAAATATTATTAACTCTTAAATCTCCCTTCCATATTTTTATGATTGTTACTTGCTTCCAACAGGAAAGAAAACGATAAAGAAAAAGCAGCCATTAGTATAAAATAAAAAGAAAGAAAAAAACACGTGGAAGGTCGAATAGTGTGGCGGATCAGGGACCCTCCAACACAATGACCGAAGGGGATGGTGGAATGCTAATAGCAAACGTGAATGGACCACCCCTGCAGAGGTTGCCCTATCATTAAAAACGCACTGGGACAACACCCTAAGCACGCCTCACGCGTCAAGGCAATCGACGGTATCGCTGCTGCCATCTAGGGGGAATATAAGATATAAGGTAATTCGATATACCAGACAGGTTGATTCCATTGTCATTTAATACCTGTGCTGCCATCTGGTTTCTATATATAACTATACAAAAGTTCAGAAGAATTGTAGTGAACTGTTGTTTCAAGGTTTTTAAAGCGTGAATTTTTAATTTGATAAAGTGTTGCATTATGGGTTATTATTGAAAATTACTATTAAAATGGTTTATAAGGTTATCTTCACTTCTAAAGTAGTGTTTCATGCATTCAGTCTATAAAGTTCGTAGGCACTGATGCACAATCATTTGAGTCCATATTCAATGTTACAATCATTGCTGTCTTATCCAGTGAACAAATCGGGTGATAGCCCAGGGATCTAGTGCAGAGTTATTCATTCGATTGATTTTATTTTAAATCAAAATATATTTTCATATAATTTCACACATATTAAAAATAAAAATATAAATATGTTTTGTAACTAGATAGTTATCGATTCTATAATGTTTCATAACAATGCATATCATCAAGAAATATTAAAACCGAAAAAATCTTACGGTGAGTGTAATAAAAGTTTTCTGCTTCATAGTGGGTATTAAAGCAGCTGCATCCGATACCAAGTATATTATAAATGTACGATTGAGAGAGCTGCTTTAAAGCGTTTATATATTATATTATATATCATTCACAAAATAGGGTGACATTATTTTAAACATAATAATAATGATATCTGGATATTTTTAAATGAGACAATTTAAACATAATAAAAGTGCGAATGTAATAACTTTCAGAATCATTTTGATGCCTCTTTTTTACAAACAGCAATAAATGTATTAAAAATGTTAAAATAAACCGAGAGACGCTCTCTCGTCTTAAATCACTGGCAGATAACTGTAGCGGGCTTGTAAAGTGCCATAAGTCACAACACAACAACATCATTCACGGCAAATTATTTATAATATTTATCAAAAGTTTAAGCTAGTCATTACTTAAGAAGATTCTAGATGTGTAAAAATATTTAATCCGTGGCTTGAATAAAAAATGAGGGAGTTTTTTTTTTCATAATTATTTTTTTAAATGCTTGCAGAAGCTTGGTGAAAAGTGACAAGTTATGTGCTGTAGTTTGATTTGGCTCAAAGTTAAAAATATTTCCTTAAATAATATTCAAATTTCAAAACCAAACATTAACTTAGTTAAATTAAGCATCAAAACGGATATCATTAATGTTGCAATATTTTTTGTCCTCGACCCTATTAGACTTTTTTTTTTGATAATAAATACTTAATTCCTGTGGCTGGAAATGTTAGGATGGTCAAATTAGTTACAGTGTTTCCCTTTTGATGCAAGATATGATTTCATACGCAAGGACTTAACTGTATGTCAGAAATTAACAATTAAAAATGACATCAGACAGGAGCATCATAGATGATCATTAGTCACCGATGCCTTCCATTAATTAAGAAACGGAAGATTTCAGGCATGCATGAAAAAAAAAAAAAAAACCAACCAACGGCTGTCAAGGAAGAAAGGGTGAGTTCATTTGTCACTACGAATTGGGATAATTAGAACCAGGCAATTTTTGACTTGTTATCAAGCAAATGAATTTTGCTTTTCAAGGACTTTTGTTTAGCCATTAATCCTTGAATAAATTGATAGAAATCTGCGATTGCTTTTAGCAGAATGAGAAAATAGAATGTCCACTGGAGTGTAACGAAAATTTTCCTAGTGTATTTTAACATTTTGTTATTGATTCGTCTGATCATTAACAATAAATAAATAAAAACCTTTTTTTTTTTGAGTTTCTTTTTAAATTTTCAATGTTTTTAGATAATTTTTCAATATAAAATAATGGTTACATCAGTTTAAATATACTTTTAATCTCTATTTTAATTCCCTTTCTATCAGACCCAAATATTTTTGCAACCAGGCGAATAGAGTCAATTCATGCTACATCACAATTGAGAATCGGCAGCAATCGAACTCTCACTACACTACCATTCACCGTAAAGATACGCAATGGATTTGAAAATGAAATTGACAAGCGCAATAACGTTCATCACGTGAATACGAATCGAATATATGTTATGTCATAATATGGCTCCACTGTTTTGTCCAAATTCAATGCGATGTCAGAGATCCTTTTTATATTATTGAAACAAATAAGGTTTTCGGGAGATTGATAAAAGAAGAGGATGCAGGAGAATACAGCGTATTTTTGTGTCTCAGTTTCCTTTACTGCATGTTCGTATGTAAGTTGCAATCATCGTTTGTAAGTATTACATTTCATTTATGAGTATCATGTATGAGCATTATGAGCAAAGCATTACATTTTAAACATTTAGCAACATTTGGTGACCAACAAGTTCGACCAGAATATTATGAAGCTGTTAAACTACTGATATGAGAAATGTGATGCAGTTTCAGATTCAAAATTTTATTGTTTGATAACACTGTAAAATTTAAATTTAATCAAAATTTAAATTTATGCAAAAATGAATAATTTCTTGGAATCTACTTTTAAAATAAAGCATCAAAATAACCTTACTTCTTGAAACAGTAGTGGTATTTTTTTTCTTTTTTCTTTTATTTAAATATGGTGGCCGTATTGTAAAGAAACTACAAATTTATAAGTAGAAAACAAAATAAAAAGAGAATAAAATTTTCTAACACATTACTAAGGTATCCATTTGTATCTGGAACCTCACTTTGTAAACTTAATGAAAAATTGCATCACTTGGACTGAAAAATAAATTTAAAAAAGACTCTCACATCAAGCTATCAGTATGTGAAAATCTACTTAGGAATGAATGTAATTAATTACTGCGCCAAAGAAAACATGTTTTATTATTTTTTCGATAATTTTCAGAAGGAATATATAAACTGCAAATAATATCTATAAAATTAAACTTCAAAAGAAAAAAACTTATGGATACATTATAAGTCAAAATACTAGAATACAATATATTTCCTTGTATAGCAGTAATCATAGTGGGAAATAAACCAGTGAACTTCCCTTCAAATGCGCAACATCGAATTAAAATGGATAAAAATTGTGGATTATGAAGAACGCAGGTACTCTGCTTTTTTTATACAAACTTACTTAAAAATGTAGCTATCCATAAAATTCTCAAGCATAAGAATGTCTTTTCCTTAAAGGCATCCAAAAATTGGAAAAAAATTAGCTACCATTAAGACTCTACCAAAATTGTGATTAAAAATCAAACATCATGAAACATTTATATACTCAAATATCTATTGAAATAATTACAAATACTACTATAAGGGAGGATCTTCAAGTTACTAATTCAACTAAATATTTTGATTACCACTTGCCACAATTATTTGATTTGATGATTATTTGGGAATTTCAAGATTCAAAAACAGAAGAATGCTTCTCTTTACTTCATTATCAAGAAACATGAAATTTTTCAATAGTCTGTTCATGTTTTTTTTTAAGTTATTTTTGTGTCCTGCTATAAAGCGACTGTTTATTGACGGACCTCGCAATTTCCCACCGTTGTCAGAAAACGAGATTGGCACCTGAACTTCTCTAAGCTTCTGCACCGTATCAGGGGGTAACAGTTGTCCCCGATGGAATTAGCATGTATTATGCCTATTTCCACGGCGGTTCTTCGATGGGTCGCGGTGGTCTGATAGTAAGGTTTCGGCTTCGGAATCGGATGATTTTAGGTTCGGGACCCGCTTACACCGAAGAACCGTCGTGTAAGTGGATCTGGTGCATGCTAAATCCGTCGAACAAAACGTCCTCCCGCTGGTGTGAAGTGGAAGCTTGGAAAGGGAATGCTAGCTCAGGCGTCGTTATCGACATCTGAGAACTGTTCAAAATTACGAGGTGCGTCCCAAAATAGCGCTAGTGTTGCTTTAAAGTATTGCTGAACGGCGATTCTTCGCTGGAATCAAGTCCGGATGCTGGAAGCCTCCGGTCCCAAAGCCGAGACTGCCACCAGTCCATGGTGGTTGAAGAATATAAATGAAAAATTTCTACTTGCGCAAGAACAGCTCTCATTGAAAGAATAAGCAGTTAAGCATGTTCACTTTTGTATTGAGTAGAAGCTAGAAAATGTGTAAAGAAGACTCGCTATTTGATATCAGTTTGTATTCAGTATTTTATGGACAGCTACGAATCAGGTAGCTTATCAAAATACCAAAAAATAATATATTTGAAGCAAGACTAACTGCCTAAGGATTAAACTGTTTTCAAATATCTGCAAATTTCCTATTTTACCATGATTGTAACATGATCTTGCTCGAATGTAAATTGATACAAAGAGGCAGGACGAATTGTTGAAGAAGCTCACGAAATTAGATAGGACAAATATGTTCGAAAGTAATGTTTAGAAAAAAAAAAAAAAAAAAAGGGAAGAAAAAAATCTTAAATGTAATATTTTTTTTAAAAAAAAGATAAAAAGGATTGCTGTGCTCATTCCTTATTTTAATTCTTGATCATAATTACCATGCTGATGAATATCTTATAAATGTTTAAAAAAATGAGAAAAAAATGGTTTTGTTTAACATGTATAAGATAGTTTTGAACCAAAGTAATTTGCACCCAACTATTTGGCGAGTTAATTCAAGGATTTTTATCAAACAATTTTTTTTCAAAGCAAACGAGAAACATTCATTTTCCCACAATATAACCATTTTGTATCGAGCTTCGTAAATGTATAAACTGCAATTAAATTCAATTTTTCTGGACTTTGGATGGATAATTCAGATTTGAACTTGCGTAACTCCTATCATAAAACCTAGAATATCATTAAATTAAGAGAACGGATACCATTATGAAGCGGCACTTAACGAAATATAAAGTAATGGAGTAATAATATGTTTGTTGATATGAATTCATGCATGTAATTCCTAAAATCTAATCTCTTCTTCACTATCTTTTAATAGTAGTAGTAATAAGGAAGAGAAAATCTAATTAAATAGTAGATATGAATTGTGCCATTGTTCATCATGTGAATCACAGGCGATTCACACGGTGAACAACGAGAAAAAACAAGGAGACGTATTCTACTCGCATCAAATTCATAACTGAATGAGAGTTTTTGCTGTCACCCGAATATAGCTGACACGACAGTCAACGTGTTAACAAATAATGAGGTGAAATGTAATCGATTTACGCGAACCGTTATGGAATGTTTTGAAAACTTGAATAACTGTAGAAGAACCCCGATTCATTTCTCTACAGAAAACAATGTATCCATTTTTGTGATACTCTGAATTATTCTATCTAACAACGATCGCTCACTACAAAGAGCAAGTGCTTGAATATCAGCTCTGTAAGCAGACAAGTCGTCCTCCCATCTATAATCCATTCTCAGATGATGTCTTCAAACAGAATATAATAGCTGTAAATCTAATTCAGACGCACTTTTCTAAGCATTTCCTTAGTCCACCTGTTGACATGATACCTTACTTTGATGGCCACTTTCTAAATGGCCACCAGATCTAAAGTCTCCGCCACCTTGCAGCATGCTGCAAAATTCTTACCTTCATAAATTCAATTGCATATTTCCTCCTTCATCTTACCTGGGGATGAAAATCTCTTTTATTAATAATATCTGAGTATTGAATCAGTTGCAACTTCGCCTCTTATTTATCAAATATGCACGTAATGTCGCACCTGCGTTTCATTTGGCTATAACTATGCTTTCATATATCTGATAAGCATAACTAGAGATTATTTTGGAATATGACTGACGCTGCGAATATCTTGAAAGATAATGCTGCAACTTTTTTCATTAGATTCTCTTTTCAGAGAAATACAATGGAGGATCCCCAGAAAAATTTTGAAACTGAATGAAAAGTTTGTTTTCTAACAATATATAAATAAAGACTCCATTTTATCTGATTTCTCGAATGAGTGTTATGACAGTTTCGTGAAAGAATTGATTTTGAGATAAGAAATTTAGGAGTCTGCAATTGCTTTGAACAATAGCCAGTGTTCGAATCAATGCTTAGAAGATGAGATTCAGAAAGTACACCAAGAGAAATCCTGCTGCATTCCTGTGATTAGTATTTTCTAATTTGATTGGCTAATCGTTTGATATGGCAAAAACCTGTGCTGCGCTACTCAAACAAATAAAATACATCTTTGACAAAAATAGACCAACTATTTTTTACAATGAGTTAATATTCTCTTTAGATTTCCAATTACTTGGTAGTTGAAGTGAGAAATGAATAATAAACTCATGTTTAAAGTATATATATATATATATATATATATATATATATATATATATATATATATATATATATATAATATAAAATTTTTTGAGAACTTAATCCAAAATATATTTTTAATGAAAAAATGAAATATATATTTTTTTCTTACCATTTTCTTGCATTTTAATTAGCTAAGAATATTACTGACTTCATTTCCAATTAATCAACAGCTTTCAGCTTTTATGTGTGAAAAAAGCTTGACTTACTGTTGAATCAAGAAAAAGAAAAAAAAAGAACAAAAACTTTCTTTTATTTAAAAATTCCCTGATCTCGTTAAACGAAATATCTAGCCGCTTAGTGTAAAATAATTTCCATTAAAAAGAGTGATGAAGTAAAAAAGTTATTGAAAGAGATGTAAAAGAAGAGGGAAAAATCGTAAAGAGGTTCAGAAAATGTTTGAACAAGTAAGAAAATAAAATTAAAAATCCCTAGGAAACAGAGATTAAAAATTAGCTTTCACAATTCTTTTGAAGTAAAATTTTCTCACTAAAAAGTTTTATTTTATGGTGTTGAGTAGCAGCATTTGAAAAAAAAAAAAAAAAATGAAACAGATTCCCCCATTCAATTGGCGAAATGAGTCTGAACGACGTTTAGGAAACGAGATAGTAAAGAAGCGAGTTTCAGTACAATAATAAAAAGAGTGAAAAAAATTCCTTACATCTAGAACACTACCAAACGATTTTTTCCCCCTTAAAATCTTGTTTTTACAACCGGGCAATTACGAGTTTTACGTTCATTAACGTTTTTCTATTGACCTCAAATAAGAGCTTTAACCAG